>NW_028319583.1:300000-407500 GCF_062004578.1 Staurois parvus | reverse complement strand
TCTTCCTGGACCATTCTCTTGCCTTCACCATGTTTGTAACCACACCAGTAAATGTCTAGAAGGAGCTGAGTATCACAGTCATTTTAAAGCTGCCTAATTGGTGCTTATTATGCTTGATTGCTGCTCGGTGACATCCACAGGTGTTTTCAATACCTGATGGAAAGCACCTGTATGAACCTCTGTTCTTCAGAGTGGTAGTCTTTAAGGGGTTGAATAATTGTGGCAATGAAGAAACCACATAAGAACCATTTACTACTGTATTACATAAACAATTGATGTCATTTTAGTTGCATTTGGGTAGTTACAACGTCCTTGTAGGATTTGATTCTGAATACAATTCCAAATGTACACTATAGTCCCTAAACCCCTTTACAGCATTGGGGGTTGAATAATTTTGGACACAACTGTATATACACGGTTCTACACATTTTTCTACATATTTACTTTTATACTTTAATACTATTTCTTTCTTCATATTTATAAATTTTTAGTATGAATACATATGTGGTGTGAATATTTTCTGCCTGCTGGGATTTGTGGTACTTTAAGAAATGTCTGCTCACAGGCACCGATCCCCCCTCCCATCCTGCCAACTTGAGACAAAGGAATGTTTTTCTTTCTATAAGATAAGACTTGGAAGAAGATCACACCTATACCATGACGGAGATTGTTTTCGTGTGGAAATGACCAATCAAAGACTAATATAATGCTTATGCTGTTCTCACATGACTCTCGCATCATTTTGCATATATAAGCTCATTATAATAAACTAGAAGTGTTCATAGACTGAACTTGTGTGTCAGCGTGAGTCTCTTCCAGTGTGCGCACATTCCAAAGCTAGAATGATAAATTAGGACAGGAGCAGATAAGCACCGGACATATTTTAGTCCTTAACTAAATCATATATATTGTAGATATCTATCTATCTAGATAGACAGATAGATAGATAGATAGATAGATGATAGATAGATAAATAGATAGATAGACAGATATTTTGAAGCACCTGCAGAAAACTACAAACTACAGGAGGGGGCGGAGACAAGACCAGCCCCCTACACAAGCAGAGAGAGCAGCAGTGAGCGGTCCTTATTACAGGAAGTCTCACACTAGATAACTGCACAGATCTGGAAGAAATACACAAATCCCACCAATATCCAAGCAGAATTCACCTGATGAATGGATTTAGACACGATTTGCTGATCCCGGAATTCCACCTTTTAAGAGAACAGCAGCCCCGGCGGGGTGTCGGGGTCACTTATAGGCCCATCCCGCTCGGTTCACCTTCCAGTCTTCATTGCCAGGAAATCCTCGAATACCTCGTAAATACGCATTGTTACAGCCTTCACAATATCTGTTCCTCTTTACAATCCAATTCCAGCGACAGATTTACGGCATCCATACCGTTGGAGGAGGAAAATAAAAATCTCCCCGCAACATAAAAACGGCCTGTTAAAATTAATTTCCTCACTTTGACTCCAGAAGTTGGTTATAAACGAGGTTTATCTCATTGAGAGCCAATTACTAGGCTTTATGGTAAAGGATCTTTATCGGGGCTCTGAGCGTCCAATGTGGGGGGGGGGGGGGATCCGAAGAAATTCCAGAAACAGAAAAGAGATACAAATGATTACAATGGTAACGTGTGAGAGGCGCCTGCTGTCGGGTCTTTTAAAGATTAAAGTGGACCAGTCATCATATAGAGCTTTTCGTGTTCTGTGCATGTATGGCGAGTAATGTGTCAGCCTAAGCCCGGGCTCACATATATGTGGTTTGGTACATTGCATGTGATGCGCACAGGAACCGCACCGCATTGTGCAAACCACATGTGCATTGTGTGCGGTGCAATTGGTGCCGTACATTTTGTATGGCTCTAATCGCACCGCAGCAAAAATGTGTAGGACCCTTTTTTTGGTCCGCACTAGAATCGGATCGCATGGGTATTCACACCTATATGATCCAATTCTGCACATCGCACCGCGTTTTGCGGACTGATTTCACGGTGTTAACTTAACCTACACACCCGCAGCAGTTCGCATGAACGCGGTGCGATTCTGATGTGGTGTGGAATTCGCACTGAAAACGCTGCAAATTCTGCACCACATCAGTGTGAACCCGGTCTCAGGCTGCCCATAAACTATACTATATTGCCAAAAGTATTGGCCCTGCCCTCCCGATCATGTGACTCAGGTGTTCAAATCCCCTCCATGGACACAGGACCCGTGATAGGTGGTCACCTGGGCAATAAGCCCATCTGTGACATTTCCTGGCTACTAAACAGGGGCGGACTGACAACTCATGGGGCCCCCGGGTAATAGGGGATAATGGGGCCCCTGTGTCCTTGCCCAAACTCAAAAAAGCCTATGAAAAAGGTACCAGGGGCATCTCATGGGGCCCCCTACTGACCTCGGGCCCTCGGGCAGAGTCCGAGTTTCCAAATGGTCAGTCCGCCCCTGCTACTAAATATTCCACCCTCAACTGTTAGTGGGATTATAACAAAGCGGAAGCAACTGGGAGCAACAGCAACTCAGCCACCAAGTGGTAGGCCACGTCACATGACAGGGCGGGAGGTCACCATCCGGGATGGAGATGCCAACTCACAGATCCCAAATTCTTGTTCCCGTGCCTGTCTTTGGCCTGGGGTTCACAAATGTCTGACACAGATCAGCCCCTGGCTGCAGCCTCTCACCTTGCTGCAAAGTTACAATGTTGCAGTCTGGTCACTGAAGGAGAAGATTGAGGAGTCATCTGGATATGTCGAATCTCCTGTAGGGCATTATTTGCTTCTGCAAACAGGACAACCAGATGTAGACAGGGTCACTTTACACATCAGCATTGACTTGGCCCACAGCTCCCCCGATCACAATGGCTGCAGACGTATTAATCTGCGTCTGGCCAGACGGCTGCAACTTTGACAAAGTGTCACTTCAGACTGATATCAATTAGCTGTGCGGAGCTTTATGGATTGTACATTGTATGAGCGCTGGTAGCCCAGATGAACCCTTTGGGGCCCCTCCAGATCTAGTCATCCAAGTGTGCAGCGGCTCATAACCACATGCTGTGCGGTGTGCTGCCAGTGATGTGGGAAAAATGAAGATTTATGGAAACAAGGTAATTAAATAAACTGAAGGTGACTTGAGGACACAATGCACCTTTCAGGGCCCATTCACACCTAGTGTATCTAAAATACACATTTTTCGCTTTTTTGGGCGCTTTTCATGGCGACACGCGTTAGGGCAGCCCATTGATAGCAGCCCGGGTTCACACTGATGTGGTGTGGAATTTGCACCGGTTTCGGTGTGAATTCTGCACCACATCATAATCGCACCCCATTCATGCGAACCGCGGCGGGTGTGCATATTAAGTTAACAACACCCTGAAATCAGTTTGCAAACCGCGGTGCGATGTGCAGAATCGGATCACATAGGTGTGAATACCCATGCGATCCGATTGGAGTGCGGACAAAAAAAAAAAAGGGTCCTGCACCTTTTTTGTGTGGATGCGGTGCGGTTTGTATAGCTCAAATTGCGCCGCACAGAATTCACATTTGATTCGTATAGGAATGTGGTTCCTGTGCGAATCACATACGATATGCCGCACCGCAGAAGTGTGCACCCGGGCTCATTGGGCTGCCTTAGGCCCGGCAAAGTAGCTCATGCATCTTAATGCGACATTTCAGTTTTGCATATTTTTTTACTGAGAGTTTTGCCGCATTTGTTGTGTGTTTTTGCATGCGACAAAACACACGTGCCATTCACAGTCATTTGTGTAATTTTTTGCACGTTCTGGGAACACGAAGACAGGGGCGGACTGACAACTCATGGGGCCCCCAAGCAATAGGGGATCATGGGGCCCCTGTGCCCTTGCCCAAACTCAAAAAAGCCTATGAAAAAAGGTACCAAAAGGTATCTCATGGGGCCCCCTACTCACCCCGGGCCCTCGGGCAGTGCCCGAGTTTCCAAATGCTCAGTCCGCCCCTGCATGTAGATGTGAACAGGGCCTCAAGGAGCCACTTAATGAGCAGGGACCCTCGGAGCCTGTAAAGAAGGCAGCCAGGGTGTTCTTGGCCCCGCCCATTTACACTCCCCTCCCCCTCCTTAGATCTACTGTAGCACCAATGCCAGGCGGCACATGTATACTGTACGCGTTGGAATGCATATGGCAGCCAATTTATTTTAATAGGCTGCCCTGCATGCGACAAGTGCAGCATAGATGCTCAAGTATCTTTTTTGATTTTTTTTTGCATGCAACACTGCAACTTGCTTGTCATGTTTGGGGGCCATTTATTTTGTTTATTTCAGGTACTTATATATCGCCGTCAATTTACTCCGCGCTTTACATATATATTGTACATTCACATCAGTCCCTAACCCTCAAGGGGCGTACAATCTAGGGTCCCTAACCCTCAAGGGGCGTACAATCTAAGGTCCCTAACCCTCAAGGGGCGTACAATCTAAGGTCCCTAACCCTCAAGGGGCGTACAATCTAAGGTCCCTGACCCTCAAGGGGAGTACAATCTAAGGTCCCTGACCCTCAAGGGGTGTACAATCTAAGGTCCCTAACCGTCAAGGGGCGTACAATCTAAGGTCCCTAACCCTCAAGGGGCGTACAATCTAAGGTCCCTAACCCTCAAGGGGCGTACAATCTAAGGTCCCTAACTCCCATTCATACATACACATACTAGGGACAATTTAGACAGGAGCCAATTCACCTACCAGCATGTCTTTGGAGTGCGGGAGGAAATCGGAGTACCCGGAGGAAACCCACGCAGGCACAGGGAGAACATGCAGACCCCAGGCAGGCGGTGCTGTAGTTGGGGTTCGAACCAACGACCCTAGTACTGCCAGGCGGAAGTGCTAACCACTTAGCCACTGTGCTGCCCACATTACAATATACATCACCGAGAACGCAACATGCGTTTTTTGGTGTGAAGGAGGAGTTTCGAAGTAGCACTGTGAAAACCCTGCTGAATTGAGCTGAAAGCTTAGAGATGTACAATGCAAAATTAATGAAAGTTCCTTTCTGATTTCAGTTTTCTGATTTTACTTCTTTAACCTTCCCCTCCCCCCACGTTGACATGTGACGAGAAATCATCGATGAACCCGTCCCGCATAACAAGCGGCAATCAATGGCAAGTCTGGGTCTCCTCTAATCATGGGGAAGCGCCAGTCATTTCATGTTATGTATGAACATGGCGAGCCGATGATATATTGATCTCCCGGTGCAGCCCCCTCGCTCGCCTGCTGAGCCCTCCGAGGCTGGTGACTAAATCTCCCACTGAGATAATGAACCGGGGGAGGGAATCGCGTCACTTTAATTGGCCCCGACTGCAATAATTGAGAATCTTCCTTTCCATTGCTTAAATCTGCTGCGGTATCTATGATGCTGATGAAAGACCGAACAGTCATTTCCAGATCGGCGACTAAAAACTGGAAGAAGCGGAGGAAGCAGAGACTAGAACAATGTAACTGAAGAAGACAACAAAGTAACTTGTGAAGGGTCTCGGTGATGTCACTGGTCTCTAGTGATGGATTGGCTGCGTTCTCATGAATATGAAGGGTCTCGGTGATGTCACTGGTCTCTAGTGATGGATTGGCTGCGTTCTCATGAATATGAAGGGTCTCGGTGATGTCACTGGTCTCTAGTGATGGATTGGCTGCGTTCTCATGAATATGAAGGGTCTCGGTGATGTCACTGGTCTCTAGTGATGGATTGGCTGCGTTCTCATGAATATGAAGGGTCTCGGTGATGTCACTGGTCTCTAGTGATGGATAGGCTGCGTTCTCATGAATATGAAGGGTCTCGGTGATGTCACTGGTCTCCAGTAATGGATAGGCTGTGTTCTCATGAATATGAAGGGTCTCGGTGATGTCAGTGGTCTCTAGTGAATGGATAGGCTGCGTTCTCATGAATATGAAGGGTCTCGGTGATGTCACTGGTCTCTAGTGATGGATAGGCTGCGTTCTCATGAATATGAAGGGTCTCGGTGATGTCATTGGTCTCTAGTGAATGGATAGGCTGCGTTCTCATGAATATGAAGGGTCTCGGTGATGTCACTGGTCTCTAGTGATGGATAGGCTGTGTTCTCATGAATATGAAGGGTCTCGGTGATGTCACTGGTCTCTAGTGATGGATAGGCTGTGTTCTCATGAATATGAAGGGTCTCGGTGATGTCACTGGTCTCCAGTGATGGATAGGCTGCGTTCTCATGAATATGAAGGGTCTCGGTGATGTCACTGGTCTCTAGTGATTGGATAGGCTTTGTTCTCATGAATATGAAGGGTCTCGGTGATGTCACTGGTCTCCAGTGATGGATAGGCTGCGTTCTCATGAATATGAAGGGTCTCGGTGATGTCACTGGTCTCCAGTGATGGATAGGCTGCGTTCTCATGAATATGAAGGGTCTCGGTGATGTCACTGGTCTCTAGTGAATGGATAGGCTGTGTTCTCATGAATATGGAGGATCTCGGTGATGTCACTGGTCTCTAGTGATGGATAGGCTGTGTTCTCATGAATATGAAGGGTCTCGGTGATGTCACTGATCTCTAGTGATTGGATAGGCTGTGTTCTCATGAACATGAAGGGTCTCGGTGATGTCACTGGTCTCTACTGGTGGATAAGCTGCGTTCTCATGGATATGAAGGATCTCAGTGATGTCACTGGTCTCTAGTGATTGGATAGGCTGTGTTCCCATGAATATGACGGGTCTTGGTGATGTCACTGGTCTCTAGTGAATAGATAGGATGTTTTTTGGGAATACTTGCTGACGAAGGTGGTCATGACAGTTCATGTTTAAAAAAGTTTTAGATTTGTTGTTTGATTGTGAACTTCCTAAACGGTTTCATTCTCAATATTGTTCTCAGGAATATTTGTTCCCCTTTGAGATTCTCCGACCTCCACCGGCAGAACATATCCATTCTCTGATGAGTGAAGTCACTGTTCACAAGCCATAGAATGGATGCTGAAGACTGGAGGAACGCAGACTTGATTTTGCTTTCTAAGCAGCCGTATTTTAATTAGAATTTTGTTGTTGGTTTCAGCATTGTGTTGAGGAAAAGTTGTTTATTTGCATTTGAAAATGCCATTTTTATTATTAAACATCCTTTCATCTCTCTTCTCTGCATTTTAGCACCGGCCACATTCACACTGGCTGTATGCAAATCATCAGCGGCGGCGCGGGGCCGCTTATAAAGGCGACCAACCGGAATGCTGCGGAGGGAATGTATTTGCATATTGTTCCATGTTATTGTGTAATTGGGAGGTAGATTGGACAATGGCCAATACACACTGACAGATGTGAAAACATCTTGTAAAAAATAATCATAAAAAAAAAAAAAACCTCATTTACGGAAGGCGAGATAAAGATAATGAAATCGTATAGTGTGCAGGCAGACAATGGACGGGGTGTTTGGAAAAGACTTTTTAAAGTTAGGAATTGCTGCGTTTGGAAAATGCAAAGTGCCAAGCCGTGCGTATTTATTACTGAATTCTTTGCCTAAAACACTGTCGAGCGGAAAGTAATCAATGTAGACCTGAAGCAGCAATCATTATTTGTTCTGCAGCCAGGTAGAACTGTAAAAGGAAGCGCTCCGCTCCAAACTGAACGGGGGCGCTCCGATCATACACAACAAGAGGACTTTGAAGACATTTTGAAGAAACTGAAAAAAAATGTTCTTCTGTAAATAATCCATTGCAAGCTTCCTAGAGGCTCATACAGGTTATTATGATCTCCAGAGAAGAAATTATACTACTTATTTATATAGCTCTGACATATTCCATAGTGTTGTACAGAGAATGCTGAGCCAGTCACATCAGTCTCTGCACCGCAGGAGCTTACACTCCAATGTCAAACCACAGTCACACGCTAATATTATTTATTTATTTCAGGTACTTATATAGCGCCGTCAATTTATGCAGCACTTTACATATATATTGTACATTCACATCAGTCCCTAACCCTCAAGGGGCGTACAATCTAAGGTCCCTAACTCACATTCATACATACACATACTAGGGACAATTTAGACAGGAGCCAATTAACCTACCAGCATGTCTTTGGAGTGTGGGAGGAAATCGGAGTACCCGGAGGAAACCCACGCAGGCCCACTGTCCTGTAGGCTAGCTATGAGGATTACATAGATGCCAATCAATGTACAATCTAAGGTCCCTAACTCACATTCATACATACACATACTAGGATCAATTAGGACCAATTTAGCATGTCTTTGGAGTGTGGGAGGAAACCAGAGCACCCGGAGGAAACCCACACAAGCACAGGGAGAACATGCAAACTCCATGCAGGAGGCGCCATGGTCAGGAATCAAACCCATGACCCATTTACTGCAAGGTAGACGTGCTAACCACTAAGCCACTGTGCCGCCCATTATTCTCATTATATACATTTATATAGCTTTGGCATATTCCATAGTGTTGTACAAAGAACGCTGAACCTGTCACATCAGTCTCTGCCCTGAGGAGCTTACATTCTAATGACCCCCCCACAGTCACACACTATTATTATTATTATACATTTATATAGCTCTGACATATACTGCAGTGTTGTACAGAGAACATTGAGCCAGTCACATCAGTCTCTGCCCCAAGGAGCTTACACTCCAATGTCAAACCACAGTCACACACTATCATTATTATACATTTATATAGCTCTGATATATTCCGTAGTGCTGTACAGAGAGCAAAGAGCCAGTCATATTAGTCTCTGCACCAGAAGAGCTTACAATCTAGCATTCTCACCACAATCTCATATTACCATACATGTATATAGCTCTGACATATACCGCAGTGTACAGTGAACATTGAGCCAGTCATTTCCATCTGCACCAGAGGAGCTTACACTCTAATGTCCCACCACAGTCACACACACTTTTTATTATGATACATTTATATAGCTCTGACATATACCACAGGGGTGTGCAGAGAACACTGAGCCAGTCACATCAGTCTCTGCACCAGAGGAGCTTACACTCTAATGTCCCATCACAGTCACATTATTATACATTTATATAGCTCTGACATATTCTACAGTGCTGTACAGAGAACAATGAACCACTGCACCAGAGAAGCTTACGCTCTAATCTCTCCACCACATACTATTAGCTATTATACATTTATATAGCTCTGACATATACTGCAGTGCTGTACAGAGAACACCAAGCCAGTCAAATCAGTCTCTATACCAGAGGAGCTTGCACTCTAATATCCCCACCACAGTTACATAGTTATACAATTATATAGTGCTGACATATTCCATGGTGCTCTACAGAGAACACTGAGACAGTCAAATCAGTTCTGGAACCAGAGGAGCTTACACTCTAATGTCCCACCACAGCCACACACTATTATTATTATTGTTAGTAGTGGTAGTAGTATATATTTATATGGCTCTGACATACACAGCAGCGCTGTACAGAGAACACAGAGCCAGTCACATCATCAGTTCCGGGACCAGAGGAGCTTACTCTCTAATGTCCCGCCACAGTCCCATACTAGTATGCATTGTTATAGGGCCGACCTATTCCATAGTGTTGTACAGAGAACACTAAGCCAGTCAACGTTTCTGCACCAGAGGAGCTCACACTCTACCATTCTCCTTTTTCTTTTCTGTTATTTGCGGATGTAAGCTTGTTTGTTTTTGTATATATTCATTTTTATTTACTTTTTGTGTAGATGTAAATATGTTTTTAATAACAAGCTGTATATGTTTGCGAGATTTAAATAAACAGAAATTCACACTCTAGCACTCTCACCACATTCCCATATTATACATTATATAAAGCTCTGACATATACCGCAGCGCTGTACAGAGAACACTGAGCCAGTCACATCATGCACTGCATTAGAGGAGCTTACACTCTAATGTCCCACCACAGTCACACATTATTACAATTATACATTTATATAGCTCTGACATATACCGCAGTGCTGTACAGAGAACACTGATCCAGTCACATCAGTCTCTGCACCAGAAGAGCTTACACTCTAATGTCCCCTCAACAGTCACACACTATTATTACTAAATTTATATAGCTCTGACATATGTTGTAGTGCTGTACAAAGAACAAAGTCACATCAGTCTCCACAGCAGAAGAGCATACAGAGTATACAGTTATATAGCTCTGACATATACTGTAGTGCTGTACAGAGAACACTGATCCAGTCACATCAGTCTGTGCACCAGAGGAGCTTACACTCTAATGTCCCATCACAGTCACACATTATTATTATACATTTCTATAGCTCCGACATATACTGTAGTGCTGTACAGAGAACACTGATCCAGTCACATCAGTCTCTGCACCAGAGGAGCTTACACTCTAATGTCCCACCACAGTCACACGCTATTATTATTATACATTTATATAGCTCCGACATATACCGCAGTGCTGTACAGAGAACACTGAGCTATTCACATCAGTCTCTGCACCAGAGGAGCTTACACTCTAATGTCCCATCACAGTCACACATTATTAGTATACATTTATATAACTCTGACATATACCATGGTGCTGTACAGAGAACACAGAGCCAGTCACATCTGTCTCTGCACCAGATGAGCTTACACTCTAATGTCCCCCCCCAGTCAAATACTATTATAATGCTGTATTCTGTATTGTATAGCTCTGACATACTGTATGCAATGGTGCTGTACAGGTGAACATTAACTCAATGCAATGCCCTTGAAATAGATTTTAGGACCCCCTTGGTGATTGGCTGGCGCAGGAATGGACCCCAGTTAGTCTTCTGCTCAGGGGCGGACTGACCATTTGGAAACTCAGGCATTGCCCGAGGGCCCGGGGTCACTAGGGGGCCCCATGAGATGCCCCTGGTACCTTTTTCATAGGCTTTTTTGAGTTTGGGCAAGGACACAGGGGCCCCATGATCCCCTATTGCCTGGGGGCCCCATTAGTTGTCAGTCCACCCCTGCTTCTGCTACTGTATCTTACCCTCCTTAAGGGCCAGTTCACACTCCATGCGTTTCAGTTGCTTTTTTTCAGCATCCAAAAACGCACAGAAAGTAGGCGATATGGTTGTCAATGTCATAGTTCACATCAGTGCTTGCAGTTCCAGTGCATTCCGGTTGCAGAAAAAAAAAAAAAGTAGAACAGGCTGCATTTTTCCTGCACAGAACGCACCAAAAAAAAAATGCACCGGAATGCACATGTCCCTATTTAAACTGAAGAACAAGAAGGGAAAAAATAAAAAAACACACAAAAATGCCCATTCACAACACGCGATTTGTGAACCTAGCCTCAAAGATAAAGTTTAACCCTTTTTTAACCTGGGAACCTATATGTGCTGCTGCAAAAGCCTGGCCTTTAAAGCCCACGTGCCGCATATATGTGTTGCTGGGGGGGCGATGGTTATGTGCTGGGAGCTAGTACTCAATGCACGCTCTCAGGGCAAAGACCGAGCTGCCAAAAATGCCTCTCCTGAGTAAACATTGGTAGCCACTGTACTGGAATGCGGTAAAATGCATCAAAAGAAGCACCGTAACACACCCAAAAAAAAAAAACCACACTGCAATGCACATGTCCCTATGTAAACTAAAGAAAAAGAAGGGAAAAAATAAACCAGAAAGCATCAAAAATGCAACGGAACGCACAAAAAAAAGGCGTAAAAAACGAGCATGTGGAAACGCATCCGAAACGCTTCTGAACTGCATTTCAATGACGTGAACCAAACCTAAAAGGTTCTCTATGTCAGAAACAGCCATCTGCACGGTACTGCTGTAAAGAGCAGTTATTGGAGCAGCCACGGGCTCCCTTTCTGGCAGGATCCTCTGCCCTCTATCAGGTGTCCACCACAGACCTGCAGATCACTGATGGTCAGGAGCGGACTGACAACTCATGGGGCCCCCGGGCAATAGGGGATCACAGGGCCCCTGTGTCCTAGCCCACACTCAAACCACACCCAATAAAGCCTATGAAAAACGTACCAGGGGCACTTCATGGGGCCCCCTACTGACCCTGAGCCCTCAAATGGTCAGTCCGCCCCTGCTGATGGTTATGCTTCCTCCAACATTCCCGGCAAACTTTAGAGATCGCAGCTCCAAGCACCTCGACTGCATGCTTTACGTATGCAGCTGACCGATTGGCTGTTTGCTTTACATGTATATTTAATAAAGTTTCTAAATACTGTAATTCTATATGATATATCATCGGTTAAGCTTCATTCCTCAACGCACTGAGACGTAGAGTCGCCCCTTAACGCCGCCCCCCCCTCCATTTGCAGCGTATAATCACATTAGCGCCACTGGGGGACATTACTTAATGCATTGTTCACAGCGCCCGCGCAGAAAGTGCAGCCAGATGCAGATTAAACAACCTGCGGGCTCTTCGCTGACTTTCCAGCAGAATAAGAGAAAAGAAAATTAATTGATTCCCACTGTGCGGACGAGGCGGATTTATGAGCAGCGCTACCAACTATAAATATACATGGCGAGGCTTTTACTTTTTTTTTTTTTTTTTTGACAGCCATGGTAAACATTCACATATATTCAGAATCAATTTTCTGCGGCTTTGCTGCCTTAGTAGAAGTTTTACTTTGCGGAGATAATTTACAATTTTCCTGTTTATGTAAAGAAACATTGCATCACTTAAAGGGGAGCTACGCCTGTGCTGTATCTACGCCGCGTGATTAGGAGGAGAGAGCCAGGAGGTTGTGTTCTGTGATTTTAGAGCGTTAAATTTCCAATTGCAAATGTGCAACTGCGCACAAGCGCGCGGTTTGAAGAAAAAAAAAAAAAAGGAGCTCAATACCCAATGCACATAAAGAGGAGCTACGCCTGCGCTGTATCTACGCCGCGTGATTAGGAGGAGAGAGCCAGGAGGTTGTGTTCTGTGATTTTAGATCTTTAAATTTCCAATTGCAAATGTGCAACTGCGCACAAGCGCGCGGTTTGAAGAAAAAAAAAAAAAAGGAGCTCAATACCCAATGCACATAAAGAGGAGCTACGCCTGCGCTGTATCTACGCCGCGTGATTAGGAGGAGAGAGCCAGGAGGTTGTGTTCTGTGATTTTAGATCTTTAAATTTCCAATTGCAAATGTGCAACTGCGCACAAGCGCGCGGTTTGAAAAAAAAAAAAAAAAAAGAAGCTCAATGCCCAATGCACATAAAGAGGAGCTACGCCTGCGATGTATCTACGCCGCGTGATTAGGAGGAGAGAGCCAGGAGGTTGTGTTCTGTGATTTTAGATCTTTAAATTTCCAATTGCAAATGTGCAACTGCGCACGGTTTAAAAAAAAAAAAAAAAAAAAAAAAAAAGCTCAATGCCCAAAAAGGTACATGAGCTACTTTGCTGAAATTGTGTGAATAGGGTAGTCCATTGAAATTAAATGGCTGCTCTTTGCATATAGCATAAAAAAAAAAAAAAAAAAAAAAAAAAAAAAAAAAAAAAAAAAAAGAAAGAAGAAAGAAGAAAGAAGAAAGAAGAAAGAAGAAAGAAGAAAGAAGAAAGAAGAAAGAAGAAAGAAGAAAGAAGAAAGAAGAAAGAAGAAAGAAGAAAGAAGAAAGAAGAAGAAGAAGAAGAAGAAGAAGAAGAAGAAGAAGAAGAAGAAGAAGAAGAAGAAGAAGAAGAAGAAGAAGAAGAAGAAGAAGAAGAAGAAGAAGAAGAAGTAAAACACACAAAAATGCCCATTCACAAAACGCGATTTGTGAACCTAGCCTAGGAACCTATATGTGCGGCGGCAAAAACCTAGCCTGTAACTTCCCTAGCGGTCTGCTTAGGTCATTATTTCTGTGCTGAAAATATGGAAATATGTTTTTTTTTTGTAGGCCTGTAATTCTCAGGAATAACTCACTGAAATCTGTCTGAACAAGAGTCTAGTAAACATCCCGGATATGATAAAATTTGAAACATGAAATCATAAATTATAATATAATAAATAATCATAAAAAATAATAATATAATAATAATAAATGTAATTCAATAATATAATCAAACCAAAAACACTGAAATGTGAAATATAGCGCCAAGTTCGCACATCGCTGAGCTCAGTCTCAGAATCGTTTTCATTGTCCCTGATGAGGAATTTCCCCCACGAATCATTATCACTCAATTCTGCAAGTGGTTCTGATTTACTATCGCTGTTCTCTAGCCGGTCTAAAACCGCGTCTGACCTAAAGGGACGCTTTTTGGACGCCATGGACGTTTCTCAGTTTCCAGGCAGAAAGAACAGTAAAAATGCAGGCAGGGCGCCGGACAAAGCACTCGGGACAAAATGTATGTGAAATGGTTTGATACAGGAATGTTATACTCTGTGATTTTAGTGTATTTAGTGAATGTCACTTTTTAACAATTTTGAAATTCCCGCCAGTTCCATCCCCCGTACGTCCCGACGCTCGCAGGGAATGGAACCCGGAAGACAGATGCCGGCATCGGCTGGAGGACATTGCCAGGGACACTGCAGGGGGGACATCGCGGGAGCGCAGGGCAAGGTAAGTGCAGAAGGGATCCCTGAGCAAGGAGTGTAGCTAGGGGGGGGGGGTTACCGATTCTGGTACTGAAAGTTAATCCCGAGCTACACTCAGTAATACCGCCAGGGGGGTTAAAGCCCACGTGCCGCACATATGCGTTGCTGGGCGGGCGATGGTTATGTGCTGGGAGCTAGTACTCAATGCACACTCGCAGCGCAAACACTGAGCTGCCAACAACGCCTCCCGGTCCTGAGTAAACATTGGTAGCCAGCGGGACTGACAGTGGTCACTTGATCACTGATCATGGGTGGGAAGGGTTAATCTGCTTATGTTTTGTGTTTCCTAGTCAATCCATCCCGCCTCATCAACATGCTAATGATATTTTTAAATAAAACCATTCTGTTTTCATTTCTGACTCTATTTTTGGTCAATCACTGGGTCGCTGTGCTTCTCTATGCAGTACAGGCAGATCGTGCTGGGTGGGATGGGTCCTGTACATAGCTTCATGAAAACATCAGGGGCACCCTGCCTCAGTACTCCTCTCAGGAGCCCTCAGTCCTGATGCAAGCAGTGGGATGGTTCTTGGGAGGAGTTATGCAAATATCACAATACCTCGATGGGTGGATGTCAGTCTGGAGGAATGGGCGTTCCTAGGCAGGTTGTATTTGAATGCAGACCACCCACATGTGATACGGATCCTCCATGACTAAAAAAAAATTAAACCCAATGAATGAAAGGGGAAGGCCAGGGACAGATAAGCTGGGGAGGGAAGGGCTAGATGATGCTGGATGTCCTCGAGCCAGGAAATGCTCACTTCCTGTTATCACCAGGACAGAGACTGAATGGGAATGTCAAGTCACCAGAACAGAATGTAGCGCCCCTCTAGATAGCCAGTTGCTAACTGTTAGTTAGAAAGGCTGAGCAGCAGCCTGGGAATAGTCAGCGGGGTCAAATTTGGGTCATGGCTGAGAGGTTCTGCAGATCAGTTCCTTAATACCACCCCCTGGCTCTAGAATCTTGAAAAAGATTCTAGAAGCAGTGGGCTGGGGAGAGGAAGGGCTGATCTGCATACTTAGGGAATCCTGACCAATCCTCAGGCGGGAGTCTTGGCATGGGGTCAGGACAGCCCTTAAGTATGACTGAGCCTGCGCAGCAGCTGGAGAGTTCAGGTGGAAGATGTGAGATAGGAAAAAATGCAGGAACCTGGGAGGGGGCCCAGTGGGAAGGGCCCACCTACAGGCTGGGATCTGGACAGGAGGATCACTCAGCCTCATCAGTGCCCAGAGGGAGGACTACCTGCAGAGCCAGGAAAAGAGCCAGCCCAGCAGAAGGCCTGAAGGCAACCACCAACCTACCAGCTCACAGGAAAGGGACTGAATGAGCCCACCACCCTCATGTGATACTGATCTTCCATAACAAAAAAAAAAAAAAATGAAACCCAATGAATGAAGGGGGAAGGCCAGGGACCGACAGGCTGGAGAGGGAAGAGTTAGATGATGATATACATCCTCAAGCCAGGAAATGTGTTGAGCTCACTTCCTGTTGTCACCAGGACAGAGACTGGATGGGAATGTCAAATTTTAAAGTGGTCACCAGAACAGAATGTAGCACCCTCTCTAGATAGCCAGGGGGGTCTAGTTGCTGTCAGTTAGGCTGAGCAGCAGCCTGGGAATAGTCAGCGGGGTCAAATTTGGGTCATGGCTGAGAGGTTCCGCAGATCAGTTCCTTAATACCTCCCTCTGCTCTAGAATCTTGGAGAAGGTTCTAGAAGCAGTGGGTGGGGGTGAGGAAGGGCTGATCTGTATACTTAGGGAATCCTGACCAATCCTCCGGCGGGAGTCTTGTTATGGGGTCAGGACAGCCCTTAAGTATGACTGATCCTGCTCAGCAGCTGGAGAGTTCGGGTGGAAGATGTGAGATAGGAAAAAATGCAGGAACCTGGGAGGGGGCCCAGTGGAAAGAGGCCCACCTACAGGCTGGGATCTGGACAGGAGGATCACTCAGCCTCCCCAGTGCCCACAGGGAGGACTACCTGTGGAGACAGTAAAAGAGCCAGCCCAGCAGAAGGCCTGAAGGCAACCACCAACCTACCAGCTCACAGGAAAGGGACTGAGTAGTCCTACACCCTGGCTAAGGAGAACTCTGGTGGGAAACTTGACTAGCTGTACACCCGGGACTGTTTCATTTCAAGTAGCATCCACTGGATCACCTTGCCCAGGGATTCCTCCAGACAGCTGGGTAAAGAAGAAGATTTATCTGGGATCTGGGGTGGTACACCAGGAGAGGCCGGAGAGCTCTTCCAGAAGAGTTTTGCTGTGTAAAGACTTGTACATCATCACCAGGAAGTTGTCCTCAGTTTGCAGTTCCCTTGGGCATCCCATACACCCCTTACCCCATCCAAGTTCAACCCCCCTAATAAAACCTCAAAACCAAAGCTCAAGGACTGTTTACGGTCTCTTGAATCCAATTCTGGGAAAATGCGTGTTGCCTGGCTGTGTGTATATATATATATATATATATATATATATATATATATATATACACACATACACACACACACACATATATATATATATATATATATATATATATATATAAATATATATATATATATATATATATATATATATATATATATATATATATATATATATATATATATATACATACATATATACATATACAGTGGGGATCGAAAGTTTGGGCACCCCAGCTAAAAATTTGTATTAATGTGCATAAAGAAGCCAAGGAAAGATGGAGAAATCTCCAAAAGGCATCGAATTACAGATTAGACATTCTTATAATATGTCAACAAAAGTTAGATTTTATTTCCATCATTTACACTTTCAAAATAACAGAAAACAAAAAAATGGCGTCTGCAAAAGTTTGGGCACCCTGCAGAATTTATAGCATGCACTGCCCCCTTGGCAAAGCTGAGACCTGCCAGTGTCATGGATTGTTCTCAATCATCGTCTGGGAAGACCAGGTGATGTCAAGCTCAAAGGTTTTAAATGCCCAGACTCATCTGACCTTGCCCCAACAATCAGCACCATGGGTTCTTCTAAGCAGTTCTCTAGAAAACTGAAACTGAAAATAGTTGACGCTCACAAAGCTGGAGAAGTCTATAAGAAGATAGCAAAGCGTTTTCAGATGTCAATATCCTCTGTTCGGAATGTAATTAAGAAATGGCAGTCATCAGGAACAGTGGAAGTTAAAGCAAGATCTGGAAGTCCAAGAAAAATATCAGACAGAACAGCTCGCAGGATTGTGAGAAAAACAATTCAAAACCCACGTTTGACTGCACGATCCCTCCAGAAAGATCTGGCAGACACTGGAGTTGTGGTACACTATTCCACTATAAAGAGATACTTGTACAAATATGGTCTTCATGGAAGAGTCATCAGAAGAAAACCTCTTCTACGTCCTCACCACAAAAATCATCGTTTGAACTTTGCAAATGAACATATAGACAAGCCTGATGCATTTTGGAAACAAGTTCTGTGGACCGATGAGGTTAAAATTGAACTTTTTGGCTGGAATGAGCAAAGGTACGTTTGGAGAAGAAGGGGCGCAGAATTTAATGAAAAGAACCTCTGTCCAACTGTTAAGCATGGGATTGGATCAATCATGCTTTGGGGTTGTGTTGCAGCCAGTGGCACAGAGAACATCTCACGAGTAGAAGGAAAAATGGATTCAATAAAATTTCAGCAAATTTTGGATGGTAACTTGATGCCATCTGTGAAAAAGCTGAAGTTAAAGAGAGGATGGCTTCTACAAATGGATAATGATCCTAAACACACCTCGAAATCCACGGGGGATTACATCAAGAGGCGTAAACTGAAGGTTTTGCCATGGCCTTCACAATCTCCTGACCTCAACATAATTGGAAATCTATGGATAGACCTTAAAAGAGCCGTGCGTGACAGACAGCCCAGAAATCTCAAAGAACTGGAAGACTTTTGTAAGGAAGAATGGGCAAAGATACCTCAAACAAGAATTGAAAGACTCTTGGCTGGCTACAAAAAGCGTTTACAAGCTGTGATACTTGCCAAAGGGGGCAGTACAAGATATTAACTCTGCAGGGTGCCCAAACTTTTGCAGACGCCATGTTTTTGTTTTCTGTTATTTTGAAAGTGTAAATGATGGAAATAAAATCTAACTTTTGTTGACATATTATAAGAATGTCTAATCTGTAATTTGATGCCTTTTGGAGATTTTTCCATCTTTCCTTGGCTTCTTTATGCACATTAATACAAATTTTTAGCTGGGGTGCCCAAACTTTCGATCCCCACTGTATATATATATATATATATATATGAGGACCCAAATCTTCAACAACTCCTAAGGGGGTTAGTGCTACAAGAAGAGGGACCATCTTTCAATGGGATCAACAGTGAGCCATGTGCGCTTGGAATTCTTTGTTTCTTCCATTAGGGAAAATCCTCTCTGGTGGGGACAAAGTCTGCCGCAAAATGCTTTTGTCATGTTTCACATGACTGTCATATGCCTTTAAGTGTTCTCTGTATTTTGTCACTGCTCCTCCCTTTCCTCTGGTTTAGTTCATGCTGTATAGATAGCCCCACCCCTTTTCCCAGTAATGCATTGCAGCTCTAGTCTCATGGCATGAAGCAGATCACATTATGATCTTTTGACCTATCAAATGTTCATTGTTGTAAGATTCTCTCAGTTTATGGAATAAACTTCACAAGATCTACAAGGTGTCATCCGATTGAGTCACTGCCTGTGTTATCCAACTAAGATTGGAGTTATCGCTATCTCATCACAACTGTAAGTTACAGAGATCACACTTTCAATGCGGAAGTGCTAACCATTTAGCCACTGTGCTGCCCAATACCTCTTTAAGTTCGTCCTGAAAAAGATGGCACAGCCTATTCCTGTTACTCTCACAGCTCCAGTATGTGTATTGGGCAGCACAGTGGCTAAATGTTTAGCACTTCCACCTGGCAGTACTAGGGTCGTTGGTGCGAATCCCAACCATAATACCACCTGCCTGGAGTTTGCACGTTCTCCCTGTGGCTGCGTGGGTTTCCTCCGGGTACTCCGGTTTCCTCCCACACTCCAAAGACATGCTGGTAGGTGAATTGGCTCCTGTCTAAATTGTCCCTAGTATGTGTATGTATGAATGTGAGTTAGGGACCTTAGATTGTACGCCCCTTGAGGGTTAGGGTCCTTAGATTGTACGCCCCTTGAGGGTCAGGGACCTTAGATTGTACGCCCCTTGAGGGTTAGGGACCTTAGATTGTACGCCCCTTGAGGGTTAGGGACCTTAGATTGTACGCCCCTTGAGGGTTAGGGACCTTAGATTGTACGCCCCTTGAGGGTTAGGGACCTTAGATTGTACCCTTGAGGGTTAGGGACCTTAGATTGTACGCCCCTTGAGGGATAGGGACCTTAGATTGTACGCTCCTTGAGGGTTAGGGACCTTAGATTGTACACCCCTTGAGGGTTAGGGACCTTAGATTGTACGCCCCTTGAGGGTTAGGGACCTTAGATTGTACACCCCTTGAGGGTTAGGGACCTTAGATTGTACGCTCCTTGAGGGTTAGGGACTGACGTGAATGTACAATATATATGTAAAGCGCGGCGTAAACTGACGGCGCTATATAAGTACCTGAAATAAATAAATGAATGCCGGCCATAAACGCACACCAGGGTACAAAGCTCCTTCTCCACCTTAATATAATTCTGCTTCCTACTCCTTCCATAGGCTGTTGACTGTTCTCAGAGATTGGAATGTTCTACCCGGAGAGGAGCGCAGATTGTCCCCGCTGATGGCGATTCCGTTAATATTTATGAAGTAGCAGATCCCAGGAGCCCTCTGAGACAAAACCGGCATGAACAGTATGGAAGCTGTCCACGGTAATCTGACACGGGAGGGCAGAGCGGGCGCAAAGAGGACTAAAGACACCTCAGAAATGGAATTCAGTGCCATTTTATTCCATATACTCAATGACGGAATGAGGATCATTTCTGTGCTTGGGGCACATTAGAGAGCTTAACGTTTTACTAAACCCACAACAGTACAATCAGTCTGTATGCGCAGTAAAGCATGCTTGTTATACTCACTGTGGAATCTAAGGGGTTAATCCCTGCGTTGTGTAAAAAAGGTTGTTTGATCCGGTCTTCTCTGATCCTCCCCTTCTGCTACTGTCCCCAATCCATCTGCTGATAGTACAGAGCTCTTGGAGGCACTCTGCACATGTTTAGTTTAGTGTGTATGGCTAGAGAGTTTTTTTTTTTTCTTTGGGAGAGTGCATGTGATCAGCACAGGGCCAATCAACACTGTCAAGACAGAGGGTCAGGGGTTATGCAGCCTCATAGGACAGTCAGAGGAGAATTAAAACACCTACAAGATTAACCAGTGCTCTGCTGGACACTGATAGACGTCACAAGACTGCTAAAATAATTGCATTTCCATGTCCTGTGTACTGTGAAAGACCAGATATAGTGAATGCAGGGTCCGGGGAGACCAGATATAGTGAATGCAGGGTCCGGGGAGACCGGATATAGTGAATGCAGGGTCCGGGGAGACCGGATATAGTGAATGCGGGGTCCGGGGAGAGCGGATATAGTGAATGCAGGGTCCGGGGAGACCGCATATAGTGAATGCGGGGTCCGGGGAGACCGGATATAGTGAATGCGGGGTCCGGGGAGACCGGATATAGTGAATGCGGGGTCCGGGGAGACCGGATATAGTGAATGCGGGGTCCGGGGAGACCGAATATAGTGAATGCAGGGTCCGGGGAGACCGGATATAGTGAATGCGGGGTCCGGGAGACCGGATATAGTGAATGCGGGGTCCGGGCTGACCGGATATAGTGAATGCAGGGTCCGGGGAGAGCGGATATAGTGAATGCAGGGTCCAGGGAGACCAGATATAGTGAATGCAGGGTCCGGAAAGAGCGGATATAGTGAATGCAGGGTCCGGAAAGAGCGGATATAGTGAATGCAGGGTCCGGGGAGAGCGGATATAGTGAATGCAGGGTCCGGGGAGAGCGGATATAGTGAATGCAGGGTCCGGGGAGACTGGATATAGTGAATGCAGGATCCAGGGAGACCAGATATAGTGAATGCGGGGTCCGGGGAGAGCGGATATAGTGAATGCTGGGTCTGGGGAGAGCAGATATAGTGAATGCAGGGTCCGGGGAGAGCGGATATAGTGACTGCAGGGTCCGGGGAGACGAGATATAGTGAATGCGGGGTCCGGGGAGACCGGATATCATGAATGCAGGGTCCAGGCTTTAGTAACGCTTTAAAGCTGAATTCCATGTATTGTTACATTAGTTACCTTGGACCAGCTTGGACAAATGTAGCTACAGTATATACATGCTATACCTATGGGATCCCCTTGGAAGCTGAAAATTACTGTAGTAGTCTGGTCTCAGGGAACCCCTGCTAAAAATGACTAGATCTACACCTCATGATACATTAGTGTGATGGCTCGTGGGAAGAATGCTCAAAGAACCTCTAGCAACCTCTGGAGGAACCCCAGGGTTCAAAAGGAACCCTGGTTAAGAAACCCTGTTCTAGAGGGATCCCACAGATATGAAACATACATACATACATTGGTCAAAGCTATAAAACTTGCCATACCTGGAATTCATCTTTTTTTGTTTCGATAGAGTATCTATTAATAATAGTTAAGTCCATGAACCATGGAAATGGAAATGTTTCTTCACTTGTCCTGGAGATGGAAGTAAAAAAAAAAAAAAAAAAAAAAAGAAGGTCTTCCCAAGTGAGAGGAATTTCCTTTGCAGACAGTTGTCACCACACTAGGAGTCCCTATTGGAAGTATCACCCCCTCCTCTCCCCTACTCTGGAGACCCCTGTAACTTTTTGGAACTCCCACCACTTTCTGTCCTGGTGAGAATGATGAATCTCCATAGCACAGACAAAGTTCCACGCTCTACTATCCAAAACTAGAAGCAAACAGTTTTCGGCATACATACTCTTCATGAGTAGAGTTCTTCCTCAAAAATGTTTACCCCCCCAACAATTATTTGCTGTATTAATCTACTTCAATTGTTTTCAGAAGAAGAAATTTTTGTTGGATCTTTATGGCTCTCCAGGCCGGAGCCAAGTGGGGTTTCTCAGTTTGTTCTCCAAAGATCCAGGGAGGACAATCAAACCTCTATGTCACACTAACTCTTTAAACTGGTTGGAGTTCCTTTTATTACCCCTCTTTTCCCATTTTACAACTCCTCACTTTGTTACATCCTTTAATTTTTTCAGTTTTGGTGACCCTTAGGCTCGGTTCACACTGCCAAGACATGGGATTCGATTTGTGAGACCTCAAGTCACATGACATGTGAAATCCCAGGTTAGTCAATGAGAGCTGCCTACTGAAGTTGCTCCAATTTTAGAAAAGGTTCCTGTACTACTTCAAGGCGACTTCTATCTGACTTGTGCCCATAGTCTTTATTAGAAGTCACCTCCAAGTCGGATCCTCGTCTATATGGATGGGATTTGGATCCAACATTACAGGAAGATTACCCAGGCATTCCCTGAAAGCTGCCTCAAAGTTGCTTCAGAATTGCTACAGAGTTGTTTCAAAGTCACTTCAAAGTAGTAGTCAAGTCGCATGGCAAAGTCGCACGACTTCCAGGTAGCAGTAGTGTGAACCGATACTTACGATATACAGAGCAGAAACACCAGAAGAAACCCAAATTGATCTGATTGCAACTGCAAGATCTGTGCAGAGGAGCTGTAAAGGACAATCACTGTGGGAGCCTACTAAGCAGGAAGCACGGCATGCAAACATGGCTTCCCGTATATCAAAGTCACCCGTATCTTTATAATATTAAGGGTCCATTCACGCTACAAGGTGGAGCCCTTCAATGAGTAATGAGAAGCATCCAAATCAGCAGCAGACGGATCCATGCACCCATCTGCCCCCATCCAGTATAAATGGTCTCAGAGGGCTCTTATGAAACCACACAGTCTTTTTCTGGCCTGTGCCATCTGGACCTTTGGCCTGAGAACCAAAGAAGAAAACCATATTTGGCTAGACAAACGTGAAGAACCACTGCCATCGACGAGGTCAAATTACTCCACACAAACATCACCTTAGTAGCCGCCTAGTCTTTTGGATGAAGAGACAAATTCTTCTTAAACGGACTCACTGCAAAGGTTATGGGACGTGTCCCAGGCACTGCCTCCCAATTGCTCAGAAGGGGCCCAGAGAATAGAGCCAATACCTAGGTACTAAGAGCTCAGGACAACATTAGTCTGCATCTGCTAAATGGTCATTAAGGCCTCATGCACACTAGACTTTTTTACAGCAGCTGTTTTTGGCGTTTGGCATTTTTTTTCTACAGCCATTAAACTCCCCAGTATGTTATCCTATGTTTCCATGCATACGTAGGCTTTAAAAGGCGTTTTTTGGCTGGAAAAGCCCCAGAACTAGCGGTTTTCTAGAGGAGTTTTTTACTGTAAAAATGCTAACGCTGGTAAGTGCGGTAAAACGTGGTAAACCAGCATTGTTTAGCATCTTTTGAGCCAATTTTTGTTTATTTTTTTCTGTAAAAAACGCAAAAAAAATGCTAACGTGGAAAAATGTGGCTAAAAGCTAATTTAAAAACGTTTCTAACACGACTTTACACAGCTAACACTACCGGAATTTTTAAAACTCCCAGTGTGCATGAGGCCTTATACTCCATCTGGCATTTGGATATGGTTGCCCATATGACCTAAATGTTTAACCAGATTATGGTAAACTCGTAATAAGTGCAGTTACCCTTTAAATATATCAGATCTCCAAGATGTCTGTCCTCTGAGGTTAACACACTCAGTTCACCCTACACTTTTATATCAAGATCAGCATCCTAGACATGACCTTGGATCTATGCAGGACATTGAAGATGTTGTTGCGTAACAGATGACCTCTGGTTGGTTGTGAGAAGTTCTGGACCTAAATACTTCACTGGACCTTCAAACTAAGATATGTTCCTGCTAAGGTCACCAAACCCTTGGACCTTAATCAAAATTACATCTGATATTTCTACATTAAGAAACTCTTGCTAACACCCCTGGACATCTCCATTTTATGAATTCAACCAACATTTGGACTTTTAACCCAGAAGGACCTTCCTGACATCACCAAGCTGTCTTATCTCAGAGATGATGTCATCAGTCCCTAGCCAATTGGAAGGCTGCAGTTTTATGAATATTGATTCAGCTGCCCCCTCCCTTCCATGTTAATTACTCTAACTTTAATCTATAATTTAGGTCAATATGTCTCTCGTGATCCATTGGGGAGTCCACTAAAGTCTTAAATCTGGCTGAAACCCGATCAGTGAACAATAAAATGTGACAATACTATTTCACTACTTGCTCTTACGAAACCCCTATCATCGTCACAATGAAGAAGAAGAAAAAAAAAAAAACAAGATATGATTTCACAAAAACCGTTATATTAAAACTTATGCTAAGTATGGCAAAAGCTGAGAGTCCCTTTAGATTTATTAGAGAGCCCAACAGATGCAACACACATAGAACGCCAACCGGGAGGTGAGGACCTGTCTAGACTGAACAGTTAAGGAGGAAGCGATACAACATTAGAAACTGATGGGACGGTGGGGTTTGGTACTATGAGGCACAGAAACAGCCATGTGTACAAAAACAGAAGGTAAAATTTTTTTACTGTACCCTTAAGATGTCCTCGGCCCAGGGTCACAAAGCCGGAGGAGATGAAATTATGTAGGTCAGGCCCTCCACTTCGGTAGATGTCTTTTCCATAGTGTCCTGCCAGGAGAAAACAATCAGTCAGACACATTTCATGAAACTGGACTCAAAACTCGAACCCTCCAAGATTTCAAGGGAAATGGTGAGGGCAGAAAATTGGCATCTGCCATTGGTGACTTGTTTTAAACTGACTTATTTGCGCCATAATGCTACAGCTAATTAACTGCACTTTCGACTTTCCAAGATTGGTTTGCTCATCTGATGTCCCATCCTAGCTTGGAGACCAGAATATACCTTCTGGACTATTTCTGGAGAAGCTCATGTCATTAGTGAGATTGTTACTATCCATTTGATATACACTATATGGCCAAAGGTATGTGGACCCCCTCCAAATGACATTCCAATGAAGGGCATTGTTAATACCACAGAGTACAAAGACATTTTGGACAATAATGAGCTTCCAACCTTGTGTGTTTCTCTGTTTCTCCATGACTGTGTTCCTCTATACAAAGCCAGCACCAAACAGACAGACATAATTTGACCTGTTTGGTGTGGAGGACCTCAAGTGGCCTGCACAGAGCCCTGAGCTCAACTCTACTAAACTACATTCATTGGAAGGCTTATTGGAAGTGAGAACTTCAACATCATCACAGGACCTCACAAACTTCTTTTTTGGCTGAATGGATACAAATTTACATAGACACCCTTCCAAATCCAGTAAATAAACCTTCCCGGAAGAGTGTAGGCTGGGAGGAGGGAAACACCATATTAATGTTCATTATTTTGGAATGGGATGCCTAACAAGCTCATATAGGTTTGATGGTCGACTGCCAGTAAACATTTGGCCATATAGTGTGGCTTTTAGGGCCATGATCCCATGAAATATTCCACTGTCACAACAAAAGTAGGGAAACTTTCAGGATCTTCAACATCTGCAAGCTCCCTCATCCATACTTCACCTTTTACGTTGTAGCGAGACAGGGTTGAGGATTAAAGCCCCTACACAGGTAGTTCTAAAACATGTCAACAAGGGCAGTTCAATTAAGTGAATTCATATCAGGTTTTCCTAAAGATCATTAAGATTGAATTAAATGGTTTGTACACTTTGGCTACAGCTAATTTGACACCAGCTGGACTCTGTTTCCATGGTGGAGTTGATAGATTGTTCCTTATGATGTGGTAAGTCATTGGATGGACATGCAGGGCAGTAGAAAAAAAAGAGTTATTCCCTGACATCCAGTTAACAGTCTATATCAGTGGCCTCCAAACTGCGGCCTTTTGCTTGCTTTTATCCGGCCCTTAGGGCACTTTTCCTCCCACTTATGCAGGACACTATTAATCCCACTGACACCAACAATAGGGCATAATTCCTGTTATAGACATCAACAATGGGGCACTATTTCTCTCACTGACACCAATGATGGGGCACTATTCCTCCCACTGACACCAACAATGGGGCACTATTCTTCTCACTGATACCAACAATGGGGAGCTATTGCTCCCACTGATACCAACAATGGGGAGCTATTTCTCCCACTGATACCAACAATGGGGCACTATTCCTCCCACTGACACCAACGATGGGGCACTATTCCTTCCACTGACACCAACAATGGGGCACTATTCCTCCCACTGACACCAACAATGGAGCACTATTCTTCTCACTGATACCAACAATGGGCAGCTATTGCTCCCACTGATACCAACAATGTGGGGGCTATTTCTCCCACTGATACCAACAATGGGGCACTATTCCTCCCACTGACACCAACAATGGAGCTCTATTTCTCCCACTGACACCAATGATGGTGCAGTATTCCTCCTAATGTCAAAGATGCAGTGTTTTCTCCCTGTGACACCAGGACAATTTCTGCTCCCAATGGCCATTGTCTGGACCCCTCTAAAGTCTGAGAAACAGAGATACTAAAAGAGCCCTTTGTTTAGAAAGTTTGGAGACCCCGATCTAGATTCAAGGTCACTCTCACCAATGCCTTGGAAGTAGTATACGTCCCGGTTATTAAAAAAAGGCTGCTTCCATCTTTGGCATCTAAGACAGGTATTTAGCTGTGCAACATATTCCCTCTAAATAGGAGGAAAGGAATCACACAGAGGGATGTATAAACAACTTTCTTTAATTTGGGGGAGGAGCATGAAAGAGACAAGAACTTTGATTTCCATTTGTAAAAGAATACAATTTTGTTTCAAATCTTTTTTTTTTTTTGTTTCTTAAAATGTAAACAGACGCACCTAGTATCAATTTCCTAATAAAGTGTTTTACTGCAGCTACTGGATCTTCTGGTTTGTATGGGAGGAGTCAGGAGCATTTTATGAAAATCTATGTGAGAATTGCAGCTTCTGTAGTACTCTGGCTGTCCAGAAGGTGGCGCAGTGATTCATACTTCTGCTGTAGGTTAACTACTCTGGGTCAGGACTGTTTCTGTTTCCCAAGGGCTGTAGTACAGAGGTGTATTTACTGTACTTTGTCATTTCAACACACCGTATATAGCTAGGGGTAAATACAAGTTAATACATGTTAGTTGCAGCATCACACACCAAAGAACAAACATGTATAAGCAAACAAACTTCATGGCATTGTACAGTACATACAGAAATATTCTGCTTAAACAAGCAAGAACAGTAAAGATCAATTAAAGCATATTATCACACGGACTGATAAAGCATACAATCACACCAAACATACAGGTTTGCTCATTGCAAGTAAAAGGCACAGAGTGGCATTTGTAATTTACCTGCCAAGAATATCGGAGAGCACCCTCTGATAGACCCACCGATAGAGGCATAGCAATAGGAAACGGACAAGAGAAAATCGGAAGGGAGAAAGAAAAAGGAACAGAAAATCGGAAGGGAAAGAAAAACAGGGAGAGATCAAGAGAAAAGGGATACAAAAAAGAGAAAGGGAAAGAAAAAACAGGGAGAGATCAAGAGAAAAGGATTACAAAAAAAAGAGAAAGGGAAAGAAAAACAGGGAGAGATCAAGAGAAAAGGATTACAAAAAAAAGAGAAAACGGAAAGAAAATAAACAGGGAGAGATCAAGAGAAAAGAGATACGAAAAAGAGAAAGGGAAAGAAAAAACAGGGAGAGATCAAGAGAAAAGGGATACAAAAAAAGAGAAAGGGAAAGAAAAACAGGGAAAGATCAAGAGAAAAGGGATACAAAAAAAGAGAAAGGGAAAGGAAATAAGCATGGAAAAGATAAAGGGAAGGATAAAAAAAAAGAGAAAATTATTACAGAAAGGGGGAAGGGAAAATAAAAGATACATTGCAAGAGGAAGGGAAATGGAAAAGGAGAGAGAAAAGGGAAAGATAATGAGTAAAAAAATGAGAAAAAAAACGAGAAAGGGAAAATAAAAAAGTGAAGGAGAAAGGAAAATAAAAAAAAGTAAAATAAAAAAATTAAAAGAAAAAGGAATGGGAAAAGGAAGAAAGAGAAAGGGAATAGAAAAAAAGGAAGGAAAAGTGAAAAGAAAAGAAAGGGAAAAAGAAAGAAAGTGAAATTGAAAAAAAAAAAAAAAAAAAAAAAAGGACAGGAGGAAAAAGTAAAAGACAACAGAAAGAAAATAGAAAGGAAAGGCGAACAGGAAAGAGAAAGGGAAAGATAAAAGGAAATAAAAATATAAAAAGAAAATAGAAAAGGGAAAGAAATAGAAAAGACAAAAAGGAAAGGTAAAGATAAAAAGAAAAGGAATGGGAGAGAGAGGGAGAGGGGGAGAGAGAGAGAGAGAGAGAATGGATAGGGAAAAGAAAGGGAATGGGAAAAGAAATGGAAAAGAGACAGCGATACAGAAAAGGGAAAAAAAAAAAGAAAGAGAAAAGGAAAGGAACAGAGACAGGGAAAGAGAAAGGTGAAGAGACTATGGGACACAGAATAGGGAAAGGAAAAAAGAAAGAGAAATACAAAGAAAGAGAAAAGTGGTATAGAAAAGAGAATGAGAAAGACAGGGAAAAAAAAAAGAAAAGAAAAAGGAAAAATAAAAAGGCAGTGGAAAAAGGAACGGCAAATGGAAAGGTAAAGAAGGCAAGGATGAAGAGAATGAGCAAGAAAAATGGAAATAAAGAAAGGAAAATGGAAGGTATGGTAAAGGGAAAAGAAAGTGAAACAGAAAACAAAAGGGAAAGAGAATGGAAAAAGAATTAGGTGGGGAAAGGGGGAGAGGGGGCAAGGGGGAGAGGGGGAAAGGGGGAGAGGGGGCAAGGGGGAGAGGGGGAAAGGGGGAGAGGGGGCAAGGGGGAGAGGGGGAAAGGGGGAGAGGGGGAAAGGGGGGAAAGGGGGGGGGGAGAGAGGGAAAGGGGGGGGGGAGAGAGGGAAAGGGGGGGGGAGAGGGAAAGGGGGGGAGAGAGGGAAAGGGGGGGAGAGAGGGAAAGGGGGGAGAGAGAGGGAAAGGGGGGAGAGAGAGGGAAAGGGGGAGAGAGAGAGGGAAAGGGGGGAAAAGGGGGAGAGAGAGGGAAAGGGGGGGAGAGGGAAAGGGGAGGGAGGGAGAGAGGGAAAGGGGAGGGAGGGAGAGAGGGAAAGGGGGAGAGAGGGAAAGGGGGGAAAGGGGGAGAGAGGGAAAGGGGGAGAGAGGGGAAGGGGGAGAGAGGGGAAGGGGGGAAAGGGGGGGGATAGGGGGAGAGAGGGAAAGGGGGAGAGAGGGAAAGGGGGAGAGAGGGAAAGGGGGAGAGAGGGAAAGGGGGAGAGAGAAAGTTAAAGAGAAAAAGGGAAATAAAAATGAAAGGGAAAGGGGGAGAGAGAAAGTTAAAGAGAAAAAGGGAAATAAAAATGAAAGGGAAAGTGAAATAGTTATGGAAAGTGAAAGGGAAAGATAAGGGGAAAAAAAAGGAAAGAGGAAGGTAAAAATGAAAGATGAAGAAAAAGATAAAAATAAAGGCAAAGAGATTGAAAACAGGAAATAATGAAAGTAAAGTGAGAGGAAAGATGAAAATAAAGGGAGATGAATTAGAAGGAAAAGAAAGAAAAAGAAAGTCAAAGATTTTCTGAGACAAGGCTGGGGTGGGGGGAGGGGGCTCCACCTAGAATTAGAGCTCGCTGTAAGAGACATGTGGCGCGGAGGAATAATACCATGTTAACAAATTGTCATGGAAACCAATTGAACCTGTGTGTAAAGCTGGTCGTATTTTTATAGAATGTATAAAAGGCCTCGGATACAGAAGTGTTTTTATTGTGTGCTAATGGAAACCTCCTACAGAGAGGAATAGATGGAAACCGATTCGGAGCCAAGCGGATGCCCAGTGACGGGAGCCGCAACCTTTAAAGGAAGACCCTTTTAACTGCAGCACATGTTGTAGAAGAACAGGACTTGGAGCTCTCATGTCCCCATGATGTTCAGGCTCTGCTATGCTGGGATTTGTAGTGCTAGGGGAGGGAGAGGCTAGGCTTGCTAGGTCTTTGTAGTCTGTGTCAACCAATCAGGTTCTTGATAATGGCTGAGAGATTCATTGCTATGGGTTACTGTACACCAACCTTTTGTGAACTGCACTGCCCATAGCAAAGAATTCCAATTTTATTGGGTTCAGAACAAGACAAAGATAAATCGCCACATACAAACTACAAATGCCACAGATATGTTTACTTATGCACACACAACACTTTTGTGCAACCAGCAACACACACACAGCAGACAATCACTTCTTTCCACATGGTGGTCACCGTGGGAACAACAAAATATAGAACATTTTAGTGCCTTTTTTGAAAAACTGCAAGCCATAAAAAAAAACAGAGCATGAGAGCTGCAGAGCCACGAAGGGCCCCTTGACCTATACAAGACAAAACGGCCAAACTGGCGTTCAACAGGAAGTTCACATTGAACCGTCACATAACTGAGAAGCACAGAGAGAGCTCGGCGGCACACTTAAAGCACGCTTAGGATGTTGGTACCTATCGTGTTCACGTGGCCGTGTGGCTCCACGTTCGTGGGGACATCTGAGAAACGGCGTGAGGCTGCAAGAGAAGAAACCAAGGCCCGGGACTGGGCATCAGCTGATTTGAAAGCAATATAGTCTACATGTTCTATGACTTTCCAGCAGAAGCTCTACTTATAGGGCTTATTTTACCAAAATCAATGCAGAATTTTTGGTTAGAAGCTGACGGGTTGAACTATCTCCTTGCCATGTAATTCTTTTACATCCACCTAGCTTGGTCCTCAGACATTCAAGGATTCTGCTGGTTTCTTTAGAGATCTAGATGGACCAAGGGAAGGGGTGGAATTGGAAACTCAGAAGCTTACTGCAAAGAAGTTTTAAAGAACAATTCCGCCAGCATCCACCCAAAATGAACATTTTGTACTTTTTTCAAGTTGTGCACATTGCCAATATTGAATACTAATAAAAATACAAACTCTAAATTTATTCTCAAAGTATTATGCAATAAAACCTTGTCAACATTTTATCGTGAATATGAGGGACATTTTGTGACTGGGACAATGATCACACCCAATGACCTCATATTTCCACACTGGATGCTTACCTTGCAACAACCTACGTTAATACAACCTACTAATTTGATAGGTATAAAACTAATGTAAGCAACCAGAAGGCAAAATAATCTATACTAGCCATTCTCAACTAGGGTTCCCCCAGAGGTTGCTAAAAGTTCTTTCACTTGTGGCTGATTGACCTCAGATTTATTGGTGCCTGCATAGTTCTGGAGCCAATGGCACTTAGCAGAGTTAGCAGCAATGCATTATTGATCTTAGATGCCTGTGAGGATGGCATTCCAACCACCAATGTAAGGAATATTCTTCCTACTGACCACCAATGTAAAGGGACAATCTTCTCACAGGCCACCAATGTAAGGGACATTTTTCCTACTGACCACCAATGTAAGGGACATTCTTCCTGCTGACTACTAATATAAGGCACATTCTTCCCACTGAAAACCAATGTAAGGTTAGGGTTGGAGACCAGACTGAATTAACTGGCTCGGTATTTAATCATGGGTAGGTCCCTATATGGAAGAAATTTCTTCCTGTGGGTTGAGCCTAACAATGGATCGTGTTAATGGACCACCTTGGGGGCTCAGGCTGCTGCCTTTCGTTTCAGTGAAAAAACTTGGGTAAGAGTGAAGGAGAGCCTGGTGCCCTCACCCATAAATACACATTAACAGACTTGAAGAAGGGGTCTACTCCCCCCAAAACACATTGAATGATTTTCATGTTATACCCTTTCAATAAATGTTTTGCGAACCATACACCAAAAATAGCATTTTTTTTAAAGACACTGGACGTCCTTTCCCTCTCACCCAACACCAGTGTAAGAGGCATTTTTTTCACCGACAACCAATGTAAGAAGCATTTTTTTCCACTGACCACCAATGTAGGCAGCATTCTTCCCACTGACCAACAATGTAAGGGACATTCTTCCCACTGACCACCATTGCAAAACGCATTCTTCCCACTGACCCCCAATGTAAGGATGAGGCTGGAGGCCAGGTTGAATTAACTGGATCAGTATCTAATCATGGATAGGTGGCTATATGGGCAGTGAGGAAAACATTTCTTCCAGTGGGTTGAACCCAACAATGGATGGTGGTGGTGGACTTCCTTGGGCTGCTGACTTTCTGGTACAATTTTGTGGTCGTTTCAATGAGAAGACTTGGGTAAGAGTGAAGGAGTGCCTGGTGCCCCCACCCATAAATGCACATCAACAGACCTAAAGAAGGGGGAGTCCACCCCCCCCCCCCACAATGTATTAATTGATGTTCATCTTTTACCCTTTCAATAAACATTTAGTGAACCCTACATCAAGAGTGGCAATTTTCAAGACCCTGAACATCCTTTCCCTCTCACCCAACACCAATGTAGGGGCATTCTTTCCACCAACAACCAATGTAAAAAGATTCTTCCCACTGACAACCAATGTAAGGAGAATTATATTGTAAAGTGCTGAGCAAACTGTTGGCGCATTATAAATCCTGTATAATAATAATAATTCTTCTCACTGACCAGAAAATGTTAGGGACATTGTTCCCACTGACCAACAATGTGAGGAGCATTCTTCCCTCTGACCACCCCATTGTAAGGTGCATTATTCGGAATGAACACCAATGTAAGGGACATTCTTCCCACTGACCACACCAATGTAAGGGACATTCTTCCCACTGACCACCAATGTAAGGGACATTCTTCCCACTGATCACCAATGTAAGGGACATTCTTCCCACTGATCACCAATGTAAGGGACATTCTTCCCACTGACCACACCAATGTAAGGAGCATTCTTCCCCCTGACCACCCCAGTGTAAGGAGCATTATTCGGAATAAACACCAATGTAAGGAGCATTCTTCCCACTGATCCCCAATGTAAGGGACATTCTTCCCACTGACCTCCAATGTAAGGAGCATTCTTCCCACTGATCACCAATGTAAGGGACATTCTTCCCACTGATCACCAATGTAAGGAGCATTCTTCCCACTGATCACCAATGTAAGGGACATTCTTCCCACTGACCCCCAATGTAAGGAGCATTATTCCGAGTGAACACCAATGTAAGGGACGTTCTTCCCACTGACCACACCAATGTAAGGCGCATTAGTCCCACTGACCACACCAATGTAAGGCGCATTCTTCCCACTGACCACACCAATGAAAGGAGAATTCTTCCCACTGACCACACCAATGTAAGGAGCATTCTTCCCACTGACTACACCGATGTAAGGAGCATTAGTCCCACTGACCACCCCATTGTAAGGAGCATTATTCCAAATGAACACCAATGTAAGGGACATTCTTCTTACTGACTACACTGATGTAAGCATTAGTCCCACTGACCACACCAATGAAAGGAGCATTCTTCCCACTAACCACCAAAGTAAGGGACATTCTTCCCACTGACCACCAATGTAAGGGACTTTCTTCCCACTGATCACCAATGTAAGGGACATTCTTCCCACTGATCACCAATGTAAAGAGCATTCATCCCACTGACCACCAATGTAAGGAGCATTCTTCCCACTGACCACCAATGTAAGGGACATTCTTCCCACTGACCCCCAATGTAAGGGACATTCTTCCCACTGATCACCAATGTAAGGGACATTCTTCCCACTGATCACCAATGTAAGGGACATTCTTCCCACTGACCACCAATGTAAGGGACATTCTTCCCACTGACCCCCAATGTAAGGGACATTCTTCCCACTGATCACCAATGTAAGGGACATTCTTCCCACTGACCACCAATGTAAGGGACATTCTTCCCACTGACCCCCAATGTAAGGGACATTCTTCCCACTGATCACCAATGTAAGGGACATTCTTCCCACTGACCCCCAATGTAAGGGACATTCTTCCCACTGATCACCAATGTAAGGGGCATTCTTCCCACTGACCACCAATGTAAGGAGCATTCATCCCACTGACCACCAATGTAAGGGACATTCTTCCCACTGATCACCAATGTAAGGAGCATTCATCCCACTGACCACCAATGTAAGGGACATTCTTCCCACTGATCACCAATGTAAGGAGCATTCTTCCCACTGACCACCCCATTCTAAGGAGCATTCTTCCCACTGACCACCCCATTCTAAGGAGCATTATTTCGAATGAATACCAATGTAAGGGACATTCTTCCTATTGACCACAAATTATTTGGCTTAAGCAGGTTCTTCCTGACCTGAAAATTTAGGGGCTTCTCTGGAGGAAAAAGGTTGAGAAAGGCTGCTCTATACAATATAATATAATATATATTGTATAGAGCAGCCTCTATAATACTTTATACCACACAAAATTGGATATCTAGTGATGACAAAATGACAAATGAGATTTATTTGGACTGTAGATTTTTTTGGTGTAAATTTCATGTTTGTACATTGAAGTTATTTAGAACCCATTCAGATCTATGCAGTCTCTTCAGAAATGCATTAAGGCAACCCGGTATTTTTTAAAGGCACTTATTCTGGGAAATTGTTCTCTGTATTTGTTGCTGCATTGTTGTATTAGCATACCTCTCAATACTGCTGAGATACACCGTTCACTCTGCGACATAGCTGCAAAAAATAGAATTTACAAGTCCGACAGCCCACAACATACAACTCTACTCATGAACATGTCTGTGTACTAAATAATAAGACTCAAAACCACAAACGGTGAGAAACACGGGATGTAAATCAGACCTAGATAACAGCGTGTGCTCCTCTATAAACCTCCCAGGAAGTGGGTCATTCTCTTAGTAGTGTGCATACATTTACATAATCGCTTACGTTTCCAGATCTAAAACTGAAGCCATAAAGTACATCATGACTTTACCCGCAGGTAGCCTGCCATTCTGCTTCTCCTCTTCAGCCTGATCTGAAATGTCAGCTGGTGTGCAGATGAGAAGCTGATTATCTGAAGTCAGAATATATTTTATGCTCAGAGTGAAGCCGGGGATTACAGGTAGATGTGGATGACAGCATGAAAAGTGGAAGATTGTTTTGGGGAACACACAGAGATGAAATGGAGGTTTTATAGACACTCAGAATCAGGGTGGATTTGATTTAAATCAAACTGATTTAAATCACGATTTAAATCACACTTTACTACTATATCCCCTTCACCGATCGGAGAGTGAGACACTCCTTTCCCCTGGCGCCCGATTGTCTGATTCATGTGTCTGCCCCCTTGGGGGTGAGCACACCAGCTCTGTCCTTGGAGCTTCCACCCACATATCATGTCTATCCACACCGCCCCCCCTTAGTTTCCTCCCCCGCTGACCCTCACCCCCCCCGCTTTTTTTTTTTTTTTTATTTCATCTCCCTTTTCTTCTACACTCCTTTCCTTCCCTCTCTTTGGCTCTCCAGCTCCTCACCATTCCTTATCCCCTCCCGACTCCTTCCTCATTGTGCCCTGTACTCACCATTTCTGTCTTTCCTTTTTTCCACATCTTCTCTACTTCATTTTTCCTTTTTCCTCCTACATATACGCTTATTCCCCTGCCCATAGGCAACCTAATCCCACACCCATTTTTTTTAAGTCCGCAAACGTGCAACTATAACGAAAAAACCCGTAAGTGTTCACAAAAAAAGTGTAAGTGCAAAACACCACACGAAAAAGTGCACTTAGGGCTGTGCTTTTGTCCTACCCCTAAAGGGGCTGGACCGCTACCCTGATCCCCCGGGGCACCAAGCTCCTGACAGGGACAAGGTTCCCATTTGGTCCTCCTGGCCAAAAGGCCTGGTGGACCACCGTTCCTTGTGTCCAGCCGAAGCCGGACACCCAGTACTTGGTCAGGGGGCTCTCTGTCCCTAGGGGGAGAAAACCCCCTAGGGACAGGGGAGGAAGGAACCAAAAGGCCACACATTCTCCCCCTAGACTTCAGGGCAGGCCCGAGGACCCACACCCTCCATCCTGTGAGAAAAACACACACATAAGTAAAGAAAAAGTGACAATACGTGGGAGTGAATAAATTAAATAAATAAATAATAAAAAAAGTGGACCGTGCCAAATTGTGCACAGACCAGGCCCTGAGGCCTGTAGCAAAAATTGCCCTGGTCCTAGCCAAAAGGCCTGGTCCTAAGGGCGCTTGTGCAAAAAGAGTGAAAAACAGTGACCTTGTGCCATCTTCACACTGTGGGGTCCCACACCCAGGTGTTACTAGTGGCACCCCTGAGGGCGTCTACTCAGGGGGCACTGGTTTGTGGACTTTCAGCCTTCCCGACCCCTGGCCAGACAAGGTAGATTCATCCAAATCAGGAGGTACTGGGTCCTTCCGGTCTTCTCGGGGGAATTACTCACGGGCCACAGCTTCTACTCGTGGGCACCACACTTTCTGTCTCCCCGGTACTAGCCTTCCGGACCCCCATCATACCAGTGAGGGTACTATACAACAACCATCCCCGCAAAGCTAGAATGGCCGGGAGCACCCCCACTGGACACTGATAAGAACAGATACTATACTTGATCTTAGCCAAAAGGCCGAGAAGCGAATCCCACACCCATACTACACCTGCACATGTGCCTTTCCCAATCCATGGAGTTATTTCCCTACACGTTGGCTACCTCTGAGTGGTACCTTTGTTCCTCCTCATGGATAGCACCGAGCTCTCTATACCTTTGCAACCCCTTCCCTTCACCAGAAGCCCAGAACCTTTAGCCCTATCCCCTTCCCCCCTACTCTATGATAAAAGATATATGGGGGGGCAAACAAATGACCCTGCCCGTTTGGTGGAATTTTGTACGCGGTTTAGTGGTTATGATTAGTGTTTGCCTTTCTTTTTGCTGTGAACACGTGTTCTTTCTCCTAGTTGAACTTCATTATTGTTACAGGAGACATGAGATGGCTTTCTCATTTTGTTCACCTGAGTATTTCTTATCGTTTGTCATCTGCGATTTGTTTTTCACCGCGTTTCTCTTTGGCACATTGTATTTCCTTGTACAATTTGTTTGCTTTGAGTTTTTTCTCAATAAACTTTGTGGAATAAAAAATAAATCACGATTTAAATCACTAGTCAGTAAGGCTTGATATAAATCCTAGTTTTCTACATAAAGACTAATTCTTGCTGGTATAACTTTAGTATACAAGTAGATGAAGATTTTTAGAACAACTTTTCATATTCGTTTTTTATCCCCAGTTTAATAGGTTAATCCTTCATATTTGGACAACTTTTCTGTTGTACTTAGGAAGGAGAAAAATAATCATTACCTTAATAATAACAATTTAAATAGATTTATTCATCTGAAACGATAACATTCCAGCATCTGTGATTTGCTTAAACATCCATGTTTGGTAACTAATTTGGCTAAACAAAATATATATATTTGAAGAAACTTAGACTGTCAGCCCCTCCCTCCTCACACTTAGTTTCACTTTCTTCTTGTGCAGATCTATTCCACTTCAAACAATCAGAAAAATATTGTTTCTATTCTATTCACTGAACTTCTTGCACCTTAGCACTGAAGGGGTTGATTCTGTATTCATAGGTCTGTAGAAGTTAGGATGAAGGTCTTTTCCTTAACTCTGTTCATGTTATAACATTTTTGCTGTGAAGAGGCGGCATGTGATCTCCGCTGAGTCAAATTCAGTTTTGAGAACTGCAAAAGTAAACCAAGAATCTGTGATAATATCTTGTAGGCAGAGAAACTGCCCAATAATCTTACAGAAACCTCTGGAAGAGCATGACATTGTGAATGGATTCATGGAATTTATTTACCAAAAAAATGAAACATATACAGCCTTATTCTACATAATTAAAAAAACTAATCTTTATTTCATGATGGAATAACCTTTGGATGGTAATATATTTTCCTCAAAAAGCATTTTATTTAAAAAAAATCTGATTAAAATAAAAATAATCCGATTTAAATAAAAATAATTTGATTTAAATAAAAAAAAATACGATTTAAATAAAAAAAAATACGATTTAAATAAAAAAAATACGATTTAAATTAAAAAAATCCAATTTAAATAAAAATAATCCGATTTAAATAAAAAAAATCCAATTTAAATTAAAAAAATCCAATTTAAATTAAAAAAATCCAATTTAAATTAAAAAAATCTGATTTTTCTTTATTTTTTTTTTAAATCATTGATTTTTATCCACCCTGCTCAGAATTGTCATCAAAATGGGCAAACCACTAAAAACAATATTCAGATCTGTATATGAAAACTCTCACCAGCTGAAAGCATTGCAATTTCAGCACACCAGCCTTTCATTTTTCTCAATTGCGGTCAAACAATATAATTTGGCCACCATTCTACCCCCAAACTTCTGGTTGGATAGGAAGTCATCATGTTGCCTTCTCTGCTCAGCAAGCTTCCAGTGTTACACGGACCGCGTTGTGCATTTAAAGTTGGATGTGTTTGGTGAAGATGGTTGCCCAACTTTTGCCCAGTCTGAGTCCTGGTGTGCAGGAGTTGTCAGGGTGGCAATATGAAAGGGAAAGTAGGTACTTAGACTAGCTACATTTACATTTTTTATTTGTGTTTTAAAGAATACACAAATAATTAAAGACCTTATTTTATTTAAAGGCTATTATATTATTTACTATTTAAAGTTAAAGACTATTCGTTCATATGGGAGTTCAGCTTGAACAGGCAGTGCTAGGCTTTACAGATCTGTTATTACGAACGCGTTACGTTGTCCCATAGACTGCTCAGAGATCAGTAAACACTTCACACATTATTTGTGAACATGTTCTAGCTCTGGCTCAGTTTCCCCATTGGACACTTGTCTGCTGACAATGGATGCCCCTTGACTTCCATTTTATCGAATCTCAGACCATTTCTTATGGTGGGTTCATAGGACCACGGGGGAGCAAAACTTAACTACAATAGAACATGGGAATTCTTTGCAGTGTTAAAACATTCCACCAAGAGCACATAAAATACATGCAATACTCAAAATAAAAACAAAAAACAAAAAATACATGCAATAAAAATAGCAAAAAAGCCAAAAGATTTTTAAGGTGATCAACATACTGTTGTGGCAACATCTTTCGGACCCTCTCTATTCTCAATGTGTATTTAAATAGACCACAGCTTTATCACAATCCGTTTTATATACAGTACATAGGATATCTCTGCTCCTAAATATTTGTCTCAGTATCAGTCCTGTTATCTAGGAAAGGCTCCTGACGAATACCATACATCTTGGGAATATATCCGACTACCGGTCCTGAAGAAGGGGGCTCTGTATATGAAACACGCTGAGAGTTTTAACTTGAAAACATTCCAGTGGATGTCCTATTATGATGGGTTGAAATTGTTAATGTGAATTTAGGGATATCAGCATGAAAATAAAAGGATATAAAAAACAAAATCCCCAGGCTAGTGATGAACTCTCTTACCCTGAAGTTTTGAAGACTGGTGAAGTCTACCTACAGATCTCTCCTTCCTCTGTATCCAACCAAGTACCACCCTTACCTGTCCAAAAGGCTTAAAAAGCAGCCCCTTCCATGGTCTGATCCCAGCTTTCAGCAATTTAGGCTAGCGCTGGCCCATAACCAGTAAGCACTAATCATTTACACAATGTTTTGGGGGTAATCAGTCTGTTTGCATGCAACTGGAGGAAAGAAAGGGTGTTAATGCTTCATAACCGTCGCTTCATGTCCAATTCTCCATGACCATAGCTTCATATCCAACGCTCCGTGAGCGTCGCGTCATATCCAACGCTCCAGGACCGTCGCGTCCTATCCAACGCTCCAGGACCCTAGCGTCCTATCCAACGCTCCAGGACCCTAGCGTCCTATCCAACGCTCCAGGACCCTAGCGTCCTATCCAACGCTCCAGGACCCTAGCGTCCTATCCAACGCTCCAGGACCCTAGCGTCCTATCCAACGCTCCAGGACCCTAGCGTCCTATCCAACGCTCCAGGACCCTAGCGTCCTATCCAACGCTCCAGGACCCTAGCGTCCTATCCAACGCTCCAGGACCCTAGCGTCCTATCCAACGCTCCAGGACCCTAGCGTCCTATCCAACGCTCCAGGACCCTAGCGTCCTATCCAACTCTCCAGGACCGTCGCTTCAGATCCAACTCTCCATGACCGTCGCTTCAGATCCAACTCTCCATGACCGTCGCTTCAGATCCAACTCTCCATGACCGTCGCTTCAGATCCAACTCTCCATGACCGTCGCTTCAGATCCAACTCTCCATGACCGTCGCTTCAGATCCAACTCTCCATGACCGTCGCTTCAGATCCAACTCTCCATGACCGTCGCTTCAGATCCAACTCCCCATAACCGTCGCTTCAGATCCAACTCTTCATGACCATTGTGTCATCCAACTATATCCAACTCTTCATGAACATTTCTTCATATGCAACTCTTCACGACCATTGTGTCATCCAACTATATCCAACTCTTCATGAACATTGCTTCATATGCAATTCTTCATGACCATCACTTTATGACCATCTCTTCATGACCAACTCTTAATGACTAACACTCTTCATGACCAAATCTTCATATCCAACTCTTCATATGCAATTTTCATAACCATCACTTCCTTATCTAACTCTTCATTTCCATCTCCAGTTACGACAGGGATAAAATTCTGCTGTCACCCAGCAACATGTCAATGGTACCGAAATACAATGTAATATAAAATATATTAATATCCACAACACAATGCACATTGGGCCGCAGCAAAGGACGACTCACAGGGTGGCCTGAAGAATATTCAGTCAAAACACATCTCCCTTCAAAGGAAATTGAGACAACAATAGCTGAAGGCCTGACTGGCTGCCGCGTGTGGGAAATGTCTTTCTTAGGATCATCTCCATAGTATGGAGGAGCTTTACCATGGCTAATAATAGCACTGATTAAGGGAGACATTCACAAAGCGCTCTACCACTAAAACAGTCACATTATATAAGATTTACTAGAGATGAGAAAATTAGTAAAAAATAAATTCTGCCGTTGGTCCGAAATCCACACTGCTATTGAATTTAAAGGATTTGCTATTAAAGATCAAACTTTAGTATTTTTTTTTCCTGAGATTAATGCAAAACAGGTTTGGAAAACCTATAGAGCTCTCCTGTAGCAGGATACAGGCACCCAGCCTTGCTCTCAACAACTATTAAAAGGTTTTTCATCACTGTCCATCATTATGATGTAATTATTCTAAGGGAGTAGCGTATTTCCTAATTGGGTAAATGTTGTACCAATGTCAAAGCCTCCAGGAACCAAACTGATCACGGCTCCAAGGGACATCTTTACTATTTCACCTGTGGGGAAGGGGGCTACTACAGTGATAGACATGAATATCCAAGCAGGGGCGGACTGACTATTTGGAAACTCGGGCACTTCCCGAGGGCCCGGGGTCAGTAGAGGGCCCCATGAGATGCCCCTGGTACCTTTTTCATAGGCTTTTTTGAATTTAGGTAAAGACACAAGGGCCCCATGATCCCCTATAGAGGGCCCAGGGTCAGTAGGGGGCCCCATGAGATGCCCCTGGTACCTTTTTCATAGGCTTTTTTGAGTTTGGGCAAGGACACAGGGGCCCCATGATCCCCTATTGCCCGGGGGAGTTGTCAGTCCGCCCCTGTATCCAAGTTTTGGTTAGCAGCTCTCTCTGCACATTGATTCCAGGGGTTTGCTCAGCTGGTATCGCCGTCATTTATTTTAAGTTCTCAGTGTTGTAGAGCAGAAGAAAAAAAATGTAGAAGATCTCAGAGGATGGTCGTCTGTTGCATGGCATGCTTTCCTTGGTGGAATATCCCCTTTAAAGCTAAACTCCATTCAAATGGCTAAATACCCCAATAAAATACATTTTGGATGCTGCCTGGCTGCTTGTTTATGAAAAAAAAATACAGAGCTGCAATAATTTGAGTCCTTTATGTTCAGCACTAAATTCCTGATGGTTGGTGGTTTTGTAAAATGAGGAAAAAAAACTAAGCAAAATGATGGTGAGCAGCTTGCAAGGTTCATTTCCCAGAGGAAAAAAAGATTTTACTTGGGTATATCAACAAGGCAAATTTACCTGCAATTCTGCGAGGACAAAGGATGAAAGAAGAGACGGGGTGAACGCAAGTTCAAGAGCGGAGAAGAGGTGGCTCCCAGGGGAGCGTCTAACCGGCTGACTAAATCCCAGACACGGAAGTGTTTAAAGAATAATTCCTAGAAAATGTTCTATACAGCCTTCTAATGGGGGCAGATAATGCTCAGTGTGACCAAATTCTCCCTGGACCATCCGAACAAAAAATATTATTCAAGGATCAGAAGGCCTAAAACAATATTTATCTCTGTGAAAAATAATGACTTATCCTGTTCGCAAAGAAAATTTGCTGGATACTTGACCATTATACCCAGGGGCGGACTGACTATTTGGAAACTCGGGCAATGCCCGAGGGCCCGGGGTCAGTAGGGGGCCCCATGAGATGCCCCTGGTACCTTTTTCATAGGCTTTTTTGAGTTTGGGAAAGGACACAGGGGCCCCATGATCCCCTATTGCCTGGGGGCCCCATGAGTTCTCAGTCCGCCCCTGATTATACATATTTTATAAGGACCCAGGGGCGGACTGACCATTTAGGCACTCTGGCACTGCACGAGGGCCGGGGGTCAGTAGGGGGCCCCATGAGATTCCCCTGGTACCCTTCATGGGTTGTTTTGGGTGTGATTTGAGTGTGGGCGAGAACACAGGGGCCTCATGATTTCCTCTTGCCCGGGGGGCCCCATGAGTTGTCAGTCTGCCCCTGTACGGACCCTTCTCCAAATGATTGAGTTCAGAAGTCTCCAGTGATGTGTACTTTTAATACTACAGCATACAAACCCATATTGGTTAATTATTCACTTCCAAGCTTGCGTTTAGTGAAGGCCCTTTTCTGTTCCAGCAGGACTGGGTTCCTGTTTACCAAGCAAGCTCTGGCTCTCTCATACTTTGAAACAAACTTTCAGATTGCTCTGAGGATCTTCAGCAGCATCCCGGCTAATAGAGATCAATCACCAAGGGTTGGAATTGATACCCATTCTCATTGCACATCTGTGTCCAGTGCCCTACCAATACATTTTTTTGCCAATGACCTTACAAAATAGCACAATTTCCCACAGACACACCTCAGAATTATGTGGAAAGCCTTTCCAGAAGAGAGGAGGCTAATATAGCCGCAAAGGGGGCATCTCCATATTAGCATTAGATGTCCAACATGTATTTGACTTGGATTCTGTCCACAGACCTTGGCTATATTGTATATAAAAGCTACCAAATAATTTTTTCCCAATTTCTGCAAAGTGGAATCTGCTGCACCCTGTAATCGGCAATGTGAAAAAAGAGCGGAAACTCTCACCAGCTGCTTACTTATGTTTAGAAAGCTCAACATAGTATGAGAAAGAATTTATTATATGAAAAGAGATGCAAATTATTTCTGGTTGGACACTCTGTTGCCCTTGACAGTGATTTGAAAGTGGTCTTCTTGGTACTTTTGAGCCCATCTTGCCTTAACCTGTTGGTTCTGCATTTTTCTTTGATGCTCTTGTCGAGGTCCTACCTTTCCTCAGGGCTTGTGCTACTCCATGTGCTGGAATCCATCTCAGGTGTCTGCAAAGCATTGTGGGATCTTTTATGCTTTCAGCCCCCTGCGGCTCCTCCCCCAGGAGGTGGCGGCTTATCACATATAAGTCTGCTGTTTGTAGCTGTCCATTGCATTTGTGTCCTGTCTGTTGCACAGCAGCAAGCTCCTGTTTAGTTTCTTTGCTCTCCTGGATACCGACTCGGCTTTAGCAAGACTCCTTCCTGGCTTCTAACCCCGGCTCTGGCAACCATCCTTCCTGGCTTCCAACCCCGGCTCTGGCGACCATCCTTCCTGGCTTCCAACCCCGGCTCTGGCGACCATCTTTCCTGGCTTCCGACCCCGGCTCTGGCGACCATCTTTCCTGGCTTCTGACCCCGGCTCTGGCGACCATCCTTCCTGGCTTCTGACCCCGGCTCTGGCGACCATCCTTCCTGGCTTCTGACCCCGGCTCTGGCAACCATCCTTCCTGGCTTCCAACCCCGGCTCTGGCGACCATCCTTCCTGGCTTCTGACCCCGGCTCTGGCGACCATGCTTCCTGGCTACTGTTCTACCAAGTCATCCGCTGTTGCTGTTGGACTTGCATAGACTCTGTCTTGTTTTTGTATAATAAACCTACCTTTAATTGCACCTCCTTGTGTGTCTGGCTCCTCGCTCCCTGACAGCTCTTTGAAATTCAGCTCATCTGAGAAACACACTTAATATATACTGTGACTTCTTGGACTTGTAAATTTAAATAGTTTCTGGTTGGGAAAGATCTGGGCTTGACAGCGGGTTGAAAGAGGTCCTCTTCCTTAGTTCCTTTAGTCCCCTCTTTCCATAATTTGTTGGTTCTGCATTCCTATTTGATCCTTTTTGAAATTCACTCCATCTCCCTTGCATAGTATTATACCTTGCAGAAAAAATACATTTATTATAACTTCCTAAATAGGTGATGTAAGTTATGTAAATTTGTTTCTAGTTGGAGAAGGCTTTGTTGTCCTTGGAAGCAGAGCGGAAGAGGTCTTCTTGGTTCCTTAGGGCCCTTCTCGCCATAACTTGTTAGTTTTACAGTCTTCTTTGATCCTCTTTCAGTCCATTTCTCCAACATGATTTTACATGAGAAATACACTTATTATAACTTCTTGCAGATGCGATAGAAGTAATATGAATTATTTCTGATTGGAGAAGGCTCAGCTATCCCTGGCAGTTAACTTGAAGAGGTCATCTTGGTTCCTTTAGGACTACTTTACCATAATCTATTGGATGTACATTCTTTGATCCTTTTTGAAGTTCAGTCCATTTCTCCAGCATGATAATATAGGAGACTACACTTACTATAATTTTTTGGATATGCGATAGACGTGATCAAAATGGTTTCTAGTTACAGAAGGCTCAGCTCTCCCTGCTAGAGGAAAAAGTCTTCTTTTTTGATTCAGGCTCACCTCACCAATTCTTTTGGTTCTAGATCATTCTTTGATCCTCTGAAATTCAGTTCATCTGAGAAATACACTTATTATACTGTGATAGAAGTGATGTAAATTATTTCTGGTTGGAGAAGACTCCACTGTCCTTGGCAGTGGAATGATAGAGGTCATCTTGGTTCCTATAGGCCCCTTTTGCCATAATCTGTTGGTTCTGCATTTTTATTTGATCCTTTTCAAAATTCACTTCATCTCTCTGGCATGAATTATAGGAGAAATACATTTATTATAACTTCTTAAATATACGATAGAAGTGATTAAAAGTTTTTCTAGTTGGAGAAGGCTTTGTTGTCCTTGGAACCAGAGTGGAAAAGGTCTTTGTGATTCCCTTGGGCCCTTCTCACCATAGCCTGTTGGTTCTACAGTCTACTTTGATCCCCTTTGAAATTCATTCCATTTCTCCAGCATAATTTTATGAGAAATACACTTTTAACTTCTTGAATATGGGATAGAAATAATGTAAATTATTTCTGGTTGGAGAAGGCTCAGCTGTGCCTGGCAGTGAATTGGAAGAGGTCACCTTGGTTCCTTTAGACCCACCTTACCATGACCTCTTGGTTCTACATTCTTCATCCATTTTGAAATTCAAGCCGTCTCGCCAGCATGATAGTATACAAGAAGTACACTTACTATAATTTCTTGGATATGCGATAGATACAATCAAAATTGTTTCTGGCTGTTGAAGGCTCAGCTGTTCCTGGCAGGGAATTGGAGGAGATGTTCTTGGTTCTTTTAGGTCCACCTCAACATAACCTGTGGCTTTGATATTATCCTTTGATCCTCTTTGAAATTCAGGTGGTCTCTCCTGCATGATGTAAATTTCACATTCTCTGCGCTCTTCTCTTTGTAGCATTCTGCACAGCATTTCCTCAGTCGCTCACATTTGACAAGTGAATGGAACACTCATTGTTTGCGGTGCTGTAAGACGGCGTGTATTCCACCGGCATCACTGGGGACACGGAGGTTACATGATACTCATTGCAAACAGCAATTTTATGGCTGACTGTTCTAAAAAAACAAAAAAACAAAAAAAAAAAAAAACTAATGGTGAACATTAAACAGGAGAGATCTGAATGCTGCCACGCGGCGGTTGTGAACTCACTCACCCTGCACCATCCACCCTTCCGAAATATGCCAAGGCAGCCATCTCCTGCCTGATAAATACAGCCCACAAAACGCTCTGCTGCTGAAACAGCTATATGAGATCATAAATAACATTCCTCAATTTTTTAAATCATGTCAGAGCTGCAGAAGCATGCCGCACTTGTTTCCTGACATTTTCAATAATTTGTGGAAGAGGACGAGAATACATTGTATATCAGACCTTCTCTAGTTTATTTTATATATGTCAAAAAGCAGCCCAGTCCATTGTCATGAACATACTGAGTCCTCCAGCAGTGCAGAGTATTTCAGGAGAGGAGAGTTATAGAGGAAGGAGCGGAGTCCTCCAGCAGCGCAGAGTATTTCAGGAGAGGAGAGTTATAGAGGAAGGAGCGGAGTCCTCCAGCAGTGCAGAGTATTTCAGGAGAGGAGAGTTATAGAGGAAGGAGCGGAGTCCTCCAGCAGAGCAGAGTATTTCAGGAGAGGAGAGCTATAGAGGAAGGAGCGGAGTCCTCCGGCAATGCAGAGTATTTCAGGAGAGGAGGGTTATAGAGGAAGGAGCGGAGTCCTCCAGCAGTGCAGAGTATTTCAGGAGAGGAGAGTTATAGAGGAAGGAGCGGAGTCCTCCAGCAGCGCAGAGTATTTCAGGAGAGGAGAGTTATAGAGGAAGGAGCGGAGTCCTCCAGCAGTGCAGAGTATTTCAGGAGAGGAGGGTTATAGAGGAAGGAGCGGAGTCCTCCAGCAGTGCAGAGTATTTCAGGAGAGGAGAGTTATAGAGGAAGGAGCGGAGTCCTCCAGCAGCGCAGAGTATTTCAGGAGAGGAGAGTTATAGAGGAAGGAGCGGAGTCCTCCAGCAGCGCAGAGTATTTCAGGAGAGGAGAGTTATAGAGGAAGGAGCGGAGTCCTCCAGCAGCGCAGAGTATTTCAGGAGAGGAGAGTTATAGAGGAAGGAGCGGAGTCCTCCAGCAGTGCAGAGTATTTCAGGAGAGGAGAGTTATAGAGGAAGGAGCGGAGTCCTCCGGCAATGCAGAGTATTTCAGGAGAGGAGAGTTATAGAGGAAGGAGCGGAGTCCTTCAGCAGAGCAGAGTATTTCAGGAGAGGAGAGTTATAGACGAAGGAGAGGAGTCCTCCGGCAGTGCAGAGTATTTCAGGAGAGGAGAATTAGATAGAGGAAGGAGCGGAGTCCTCCAGCAATGCAGAGTATTTCAGGAGAGGAGAGTTATAGAGGAAGGAGCGGAGTCCTCCAGCAGCGCAGAGTATTTCAGGAGAGGAGGGTTATAGAGGAAGGAGAGGAGTCCTCCGGCAGTGCAGAGTATTTCAGGAGAGGAGAATTAGATAGAGGAAGCTTTATATATGTTCTTTGCTCATAAGCTTCTGATACTATTACATATTACCCAGCAACCCTTATTAAAAATATTTTACACATAAACTGCTTTCCTATATACTGTATACATGCAATATACAGGTCTCAATAAAATAGAATATCAAAAAGTTAATTTATTTCAGTAATTCAAAAAGTGAAACTCATTATATAGATTCATTACACAGAGTGGTATATTTCAAGCATTTCTTTATTTTAAGTTTGATGATTAAGGCTTACAGCTGTTAAAAACCCAAAATTCAGTAACTCAGAAAATTAGATTTAATTAAACCAATAAAAAAAAAAAAAAGAAGATTTTTAATACAGAAATGTTGGCTTACTGAAAAGTCTGTCCATGTACAGCATAGTATGCACTCAATACTTGGTTTGGGCTCTTTTTGCATGAATCACTGCATCAGTGTGGTGTGGCATGGAGACGACCAGCCTGAGGCACTGCGGAGGTGTTATGGAAGCCCAGGTTGCTTTGATAGTGGCCTTCAGCTCATCAGTATTGTTGGGTCTGGTGTCTCATCTTCCTCTTGACAATACCCCACAGATTCTCTATGGGGTTTAGGTCAGGAGAGTTTGCTGGCCAATCAGCACAGTGATACCATGATCATTAAACCTGGTATTGGTACTTTTGGCAGTGTGGGAAGGTGCCAAGTCCTGCAGGAAAATGAAATCAGCATCTCCATAAAACTGGTCATCAGAGGTTAGCATGAAGTGCTCTAGACTTTCCTGGTAGAGGGCTTTGCTGACTTTGGACTTGATAAAACACAGTGGACCAACCCCAGCAGATGACATGGCTCCCCAAATCATCACCGACTGTGGAAACTTTACACTGGACCTCATGCAACTTGGATTCTTTGCCCCTCCAGACTCTGAGACCTTGATTTCCAAATGAAATGCAAAATGTACTTTCATCTGAAAAGAGGACTTTGGACCACTGAGCCACAGTCCAGTCCTTTTTCTCCATAGCCCAGGTAAGACGTTTCTGGCATTGTGTCTGGTTGAGAGGTGGCTTGACACAAGTAATGCGACAGTTGCAGGGGCGGACTGACAACTCATGGGGCCCCCGGGCAATAAGGGATCATGGGGCCCTTGTGTCCTTGCCCAAACCCAAAAAAACCTATGAAAAAGGTACCAGGGGCATCTCATGGGGCCCCCTACTGACCGCGGGCCCTCGGGCAGTGCCCGAGTTTCCAAATGGTCAGTCCGCCCCTGGACAGTTGTAGCCCATGTCCTGGATAAGTCTGTGGGTGGTGGCTTCTGAAGCACTGACACCAGCCGTAGTCCACTCCTAGGGAATCTCCCCCAAATTCTTGAATGGCCTTTGCATCACACTCCTCTCAAGGCTGTGGTTATCACTGTTGCTTGTGCACCTTTTTCTACCACACGTTTTCCTTCCGCTCAGCTTTCCATTAATATGCTTGGATACAGCACTCTGTGAACAGCCAGCTGCTTTAGCAATGACTTTTTGTGACTTCCCCTCTTTATGGAGGGTATCAATGACTGTCTTCTGGACAATTGTCAAGTCAGCATTCTTCCCCATGATGTGTAACCTACTGAACCAGACTGAGAGACCAATTAAAGGCTCAGGAAACCTTTCCAGGGGTTTTGAGTTAATTAGCCGGTCAGAGTGTGACACCGCGAGTCTTCAATATTGAACTTGTTCACAATATTCTCATTTTCGGAGATACTGAATTTTGGGTTCTCACCAGCTGTAAGCCATAATCATCAAAATAAAAAAGAAAGAAATGCTTGAAATAGATCACTCTAATGAATCTATATAATATAGGAGTTTCACTTTTTGATTTGAATTACTGAAATAAAATGAACTTTTTGATGATATTCTAATTTATTGAGATGCGCCTGTATATGCAGTGGTTGTAAAAGAGCAGTGCAAACAGCCGCGCCACTCGATAATGCTCAGCATCCGACCAAAACGCAGCCTACAGCTGAAAGTGAATTTCTGAGTGTATGCCCTGTTCCTGCACGGCATGGCCCCTCACGCTGGGTTAATAAACGCATACTGTGCCTATATTCTCATCCGTTACCTAGGAGACTGCAAGTCTGCAGCTCCGGCACACTTTCACCCATGAAGAGCCGTGTCTCTGAATCCCAGCTGATGTTACTTCCTGCCTGCGGAATTCTGATGCCGACAGCCCTTCACCTCAGGCTGAGCCCTCGCTGCACTGTGGTAACCATTTGCTTGCTGAACCTAAGGACATGCCTGTTTTTACATTTTAAAATTTGGAACGTGGGTAGAAAATCGACCTGGGGTCGGCGGGTTAATGAAAAGGAGCAGAGCCTCTCCCCACCTTGGGGTCCAATGGAGTCTCTCCTTCTGCCCACCTGTAGATGACCCTTTAGATGGCTCAAAGACGGGGCACATGTCTTGCTACCCATCTTACGTGGACTGGCTGGGATTTTGTCTGCTATGGAGAGACACTGGGCCCAAGAAGTCAGCAGTGCAACATTAATGGTTCGTTTCGCATAAATATCACCGGTCATGTGACGTATAATTGAACGATTGCCTATATTTTATGAAGAATAAACTCTTCAGTGCACCAAGCAGTAGGTGACACAAGGCTCCTCCTAAACCAGTGATCTCCAAACTACGGCCTGGGGGCCGGATGAGGCCCTTTTTCTTGCTTTTATCTGGCCCTTGGGCCATTATTCCCCCTACTGTAAGTGACGGTGGAGCTTAGTTCCTGCCCCTGACACCTACAATGGGGCATGATTCCTCCCAGTAACACCAATGTTGCGGCACTATTCCTTCCAATGACACCAACGATGGGGCACTATTCCTCCCACTGACACCAATGATGGGACACTATTCCTCCCACTGAAACCAATGATGGGGCACTATTCCTTCCACTGACACCAACGATGGGGCACTATTCCTTCCCCTGACACCAACGATGGGGAACTATTCCTTCCCCTGACACCAACGATGGGGCACTATTCCTCCCGCTGACACCAACGATGGGGCACTATTCCTTCCCCTGACACCAACCATGGGGCACTATTCCTTCCCCTGACACCAACGATGGGGCACTATTCCTCCCGCTGACACCAACGATGGGGCACTATTCCTTCCCCTGACACCAATGATGGGGTACTATTCCTCCCACTGACACCAACGATGGGGCACTATTCCTCTCACTGACACCAACGATGGGGCATTATTCCTCCCACTGACACCAACGATGGGGCACTATTCCTCCCTCTGACACTAACGATGGGGCACTATTCCTTCCCCTGACACCAATGATGGGGTACTATTCCTCCCACTGACACCAATGATGGGGCACTATTCCTCCCACTGATACCAATGATGGGGCACTATTCCTCCCACTGACACCAACGATGGGGCACTATTCCTCTCACTGACACCAATGATGGGGCACTATCCCTCCCACTGACACCATTGTTGGGGCACTATTCCTCCCATTGACACCAACGATGGGGCACTATTCCTCCGACTGACACCAGCGATGAGGCACTATTTCTCCCACTGATACCAACAAGGGGCCCACTGTTTACTCCCACTGACACCAATACATTTTCTACTCCCACTGGCCACAGTCTGGCCCTCCTAAAGTTTGAAGGACAGTAAACTGGCACGTTGTTTAAAACGTTTGGAGACCCCTGTCCTAAACAGTGGCCATGATGACATATTGGGGTTGATTTACTAAGGCCGGTGTGTTGAAATTGATGTGTTTTCCCATCCTGTTTTGAGTTGCATTTTTGAAAGCGTGTTTTTGATGCATTTTTTTATTCTTAATTAATCAATTAAAATTGAGTGCGACGTTACACTCTCCGGCACTCAAAGTTGCTTCAAAGTAGTGCAGGAATCTTTTCAGAGTTACTACTGTCGCAGGCCATTGAAGGGGTCCCATTGCCATCAATGGCCTGCGACTTTGATGTGACTGAGTGCCAGAGAGTGTAAGGTAGCATCCAAGTCAGACTAAACACTTTCCTATTGGCCAAAATATATAAAAAAATGCATAAAAATATGCAACACTTGAAGTTGAAGTCTATCATACCAAAAATGCAATTTGCTGAGAGGAAAAAAAGTCCCTGACCTGTTCCAAAAAACACGACTGAAAACGCATAGTTATGAATATGTACCACAGGAAACCATGTTGCAATGTCTTGCTTTACGCCACAGTTTATCGGGGTGCTTGTGTGTCCTATAAACAGCACCTTCCCAATTGCCATAAACAGATTGGCACCTATACCAGATATTTTCCAAACAACTGAAAAACGACTTGGAGAAAAGCAACTGAAATCCAAATTCGTATACAGTCCAATCTTCTTGGATCCTAAATGGCCCCCAACCATATTACCAGGGGCAATGTGGGGGGCCCTTATCCATGTGATGTGGTGGGTGGGTGGAGCACTAGCTGTTGGGATTTGAGCACAGGGATCTCTTGTTTGTTGTATTGTTGGGTCAGTAGCCAGACCTGAACCTTGTAGCTCTCCCCATTGTGTCTTTTCCCCTATGCTAGCATTGTGTCCACAGTAGCACTTGCGTAGGCAGAGCAGAGTAGGGACTGGCCAGAGAGGGATTTCTTTGATGCAGTTGGCCAGCTTAAGCATGTATTGCAATATGTGTGAACTAAATATCCCTATTTATTGCATAGTCTGCTTGAAAGGGTATATACCAGTGTGCAGAGGGTCTTCAGAATTTCTAGTGATGGGTGGAGCAACGAGAGTTGGAAATGTCAGACTTTGACCTTCAACCTGGGGACAGAATGCTAGTCCAATGTAAATTTGCACTCCAGCAAAAAAAATTGAAAACACTGGGAAGAAGCCCTACAGCAGCTAACTCTAGTTATGCCAGTCTACAATATACAGACATAAGGAACTGAAGACAACTGCTTAGACCATGATCATCCCAAATTCAATGAGACCCATAGAGGCACCCCTAAGAGGGGTTTTTAAAGAACCAGTCCAAATCCATAAGTAGCAAACCTCTCTGCCATTAGAGGTTCAGTGGTGGCTGCCTCCTGCTCTTCCACCATTATCTTTAAGATCCCCAGAAGAAGCCATGGATCCTCACACTATTGCACAGCCTGATGGTCACCCAGATTGCCCATTGTGGAGCCACCTGAACCACCATCCACTGATGCAAAGTGCACCTGAAGACAGATATGGGTTATCTTGGAGCATGGAATCAAGACTCAACTGTTGAGACCAGGGGCGGACTGACCATTTGGAAACTCGGGCACTGCCCGAGGGCCCGGGGTCAGTAGGGGGCCCCATGAGATGCCCCTGGTACCTTTTTCATAGGCTTTTTTGAGTTTGGGCAAGGACACAGGGGCCCCATGATCCCCTATTGCCCGGGGGCCTCATGATTTGTCAGTCCGCCCCTGGTTGAGACACTCCCAGAGACCTACCTTTAGGAGATTCCTGTACACTTTGATTTGGACTGGTCTGAAAACTTGCTAGGGACAGCATGTTCAAATGGGGTGGAGTGTAGTGAAGCATCATGGAGAAGAGTTGAGCATTGGCGTCTGGGGTAATGATCAGGAAAGTCAAAATCCTTTTTCCTGGTACCCTAGGCATGAACAGGTGTTTAACTCTTGCAGTGTGGGGGGACCCCCATCGCAACGGTATTTTTTGTTTTCCCTAGAGTTCAGCTTTAACTCCTTTTCCCACAAATCCCTGGATTCCTTGACCTACCCAGAGAAGGCAAGTTTCACAGCTTTCCTCCCTCAGGAGCTCAGAGAGGCTACACCTGATGTGGGGCAGCACAGAGGCTAAGTGGTTAGCCCTTCCAGGTAACAGCGCCAGGGTCGTTTGGTTGGAATCCCAACCACGGCACCACCTGCCTGAAGTTTGCATGTTCTCCCTGTGCCTGTCTGGGTTTCCTCCCATACGCCAAAGACATGCTGGTAGGTTAATTGGCTCCTGTCTAAATTGGCCCTAGTATGTGTATGTATGAATGTGAGTTAGGGACCTTAGATTGTACACCCTTGAGGGTTAGGGACTGATGTGAATGTACAATATATATATAAAGCGCAGAGTAAATTGATGGCGCTATGTAAGTACCTGTAATAAATAAAGGCAGAGGTAGCAGGACAAGTGATCTGCAGCCAGGCGATAGGCCCTCTGCTATCAGAACCAGCGAATGGGCAAGAGCCTAATAGTATGCAGCTTCTCTGGAAGACCCAGATACTGCGGGGAGCCTCTCTCCCTGGATGCTACCAGAGCACTCTAGTTCCCATGGGGTGGTGCTTCGTCCTCGGATCCCTCCAGCTGCTCACCTGTGTTACCAGAGCTACCCTGGATTTTACGGAGGATTGCTGTAAATGAGGATAATTGCATGCAACTGTGTTATGGACTGTAGCTGTGCAAGATTTTCAGCTCAACTTTCTGCGGCTATAGAATCCAGAATTTTATGGTGTATATATATGTCCTTACCTTTTCGGGTTACCGCCTATTCTTTGTATGCCCTGGCAAAGCCATTTTGCTACAAAAACATTTTTTTTATGTGTATTATGGGATGCGGGCATACCAGCATGGCACGAGGGCATACCAGCATGGCACCTTCCTCCATTGAGAGCCTCACAGACATTGTTGTGAAGGGTCCATATTGTGCAGCTTTCATTATTCTGCAGTGCATTTTTTTTCTACCATCCTGAACCTGTTGGGTGTTATTGCTTCTAACTTTTCACCTGTTTATTAACCTCCCTAGTGGTCTGATTATGTCAATATTTCTGTGCTCAAAGCGGTCCATTTTTTTGCATGGAAATATGTCTTTTTTTTATTGTAGGCCTGTAATTTTTAGGAATAACTCACTGAAATCTGTCCAAACAAGAGTCTAGTAAACATCCCGGGGATGATAAAATTTGAAACACAAAATCATAAATAGAGATGAGCGAATCGAACCAGGCGAACCGGAATTCGAGTCGAATTTCAGGAAATATTCGATTCGCGGCGAAACCGAAATTTTGCCTACTTCGGGTGCGCGAATCGAACATTTCCCGATCAGCCGGCAAAAGTGTCCCTGCAGTGAGCTCCGCTATTTCTGACAGTTCTCTGACAGAAGGAACACATGTTTAGCGGTTGAAACATTGTATCTATTAGTTTCCATTTAGGATACAGATGTTTCAACCGCTGTACATGTGAAGAAGCTGTGAGAGAACTGTCAGAAATAGAGGAACTCTGCACATACACTTTTTGCCGGCTTGGAATTATTCTTCTTTTCATCCTACTTCTTCTTCTTCTTCATCCTCATCCTCATCTTCTGAGGATGAGGATGAAGAAGAAGAAGAAGCAGTAGGATGAAAATAAGAATAATTCCAAGCCGGCAAAAAGTGTATGTGCAGAGTTCCTCTATTCTGCAGATACACTTAGAGGAGCTCTGCACATACACTTTTTGCCTGTTTGGAATTAATCTTATTTTCATCCTACTTCTTCTTCTTCTTCTTCTTCTTTATCCTCATCCTCAGAAGAAGAAGAAGAGGATGAAGAAGAAGAAGAAGAAGAAGAAGAAGAAGAAGAAGTAGGATGAAAATAAGAATAATTGCAAGCCGGCAAAAAGTGTATGTGCAGAGTTCCTCTATTCTGCAGATACACTTAGAGGAGCTCTGCACATACACTTTTTGCCGGCTTGGAATTAATCTTATTTTCATCCTACTTCTTCTTCTTCTTCTTCTTCTTCTTCTTCATCCTCATCCTCATCCTCAGAAGAAGAAGAGGATGAGGATGAGGATGAAGAAGAAGAAGAAGAAGAAGTAGGATGAAAATAAGAATAATTCCAAGCCGGCAAAAAGTGTATGTGCAGAGCTCCTCTAAGTGTATCTGCAGAGCTCCTCTAAGTGTATCTGCAGAATAGAGGAACTCTGCACATACACTTTTTGCCGGAAACCGCTGTATGGAGGGAATGTCCCAGAACTGTCAGAAATAGTCTATTTCTGACAGTTCTGGGACATTACCTCCATACAGCTGTTTCAACCGCTGTATGGAGGGAATGTCATAGAACTGTCAGAAATAGACTATTAATGACAGTTCTGGGACTGTCCTTCCATACAGCGGTTGAAACATTGTATCTATTTGTTTCCATAAATGGATCCATTTATGGAAACAAATACATACAATGTTTCAACCGCTGTATGGAAGGACAGTCCCAGAACTGTCATTAATAGTCTATTTCTGACAGTTCCATGACATTCCCTCCATACAGCGGTTGAAACAGCTGTATGGAGTGAATGTCCCAGAACTGTCAGAAATAGACTATTTCTGACAGTTCTGGGACATTACCTCCATACAGCTGTTTCAACCGCTGTATGGAGGGAATGTCATAGAACTGTCAGAAATAGACTATTAATGACAGTTCTGGGACTGTCCTTCCATACAGCGGTTGAAACATTGTATGTATTTGTTTCCATAAATGGATCCATTTATGGAAACAAATACATACAAATACATACAATGTTTCAACCGCTGTATGGAAGGACAGTCCCAGAACTGTCAGAAATAGTCTATTTCTGACAGTTCTGGGACATTCACTCCATACAGCTGTTTCAACCGCTGTATGGAGGGAATGTCATAGAACTGTCAGAAATAGACTATTAATGACAGTTCTGGGACTGTCCTTCCATAGAGCGGTTGAAACATTGTATCTATTTGTTTCCATAAATGGATCCATTTATGGAAACAAATAGATACAATGTTTCAACCGCTGTATGGAAGGACAGTCCCAGAACTGTCATTAATAGTCTATTTCTGACAGTTCTATGACATTCCCTCCATACAGCGGTTGAAACAGCTGTATGGAGTGAATGTCCCAGAACTGTCAGAAATAGACTATTTATGACAGTTCTGGGACATTCACTCCATACAGCGGTTGAAACATTGTATCTATTTTTTTCCATAAATGACATTCTGCAGATACACTTAGAGGAGCGCTGCAGATACACTTTTTGCCGGCTTGGAATTATTCTTATTTTCATCCTACTTCTTCTTTTTCTTCTTATGAGGATGAGGATGAAGAAGAAGAAGTAGGATGAAAATAAGATTAATTCCAAGCCGGCAAAAAGTGTATCTGCAGCGCTCCTCTAAGTGTATTTGCAGAATGTCATTTATGGAAAAAAATAGATACAATGTTTCAACCGCTGTATGGAAGGACAGTCCCAGAACTGTCATAAATAGTCTATTTCTGACAGTTCTGGGACATTCACTCCATACAGCTGTTTCAACCGCTGTATGGAGGGAATGTCATAGAACTGTCAGAAATAGACTATTAATGACAGTTCTGGGACTGTCCTTCCATACAGCGGTTGAAACATTGTATCTATTTGTTTCCATAAATGGATCCATTTATGGAAACAAATACATACAATGTTTCAACCGCTGCATGGAAGGACAGTCCCAGAACTGTCATTAATAGTCTATTTCTGACAGTTCCATGACATTCCCTCCATACAGCGGTTGAAACAGCTGTATGGAGTGAATGTCCCAGAACTGTCAGAAATAGACAGAAACTGTCACAGAACTGTCCTTCTTCTCATCCTTCTCCTTCTTCTCATCCTTCTTCTCATCCTTCTTCTCATCCTTCTCCTTCTTCTCATCCTTCTCCTTCTTCTCATCCTTCTCCTTCTCCTTCTTCTCATCCTTCTCCTTCTCCTTCTTCTCATCCTTCTCCTTCTCCTTCTTCTCATCCTTCTCCTTCTCCTTCTTTTCATCCTTCTCCTTCTCCTTCTTTTCATCCTTCTCCTTCTCCTTCTTCTCATCCTTCTCCTTCTCCATCTTCTCATCCTTCTCCTTCTTCTCATCCTTCTCCTTTTCCTTCTTCTCATCCTTCTCCTTCTCCATCTTCTCATCCTTCTCCTTTTCCTTCTTCTCATCCTTCTCCTTCTGCTTCTCCTTCTCCTTCTCCTTCTTCTCATCCTTCTCCTTCTTCTCATCCTTCTCCTTCTCCTTCTTCTCATCCTTCTCCTTCTTCTCATCCTTCTCCTTCTTCTCATCCTTCTCCTTCTTCTCATCCTTCTCCTTCTCCTCATCCTTCTCCTTCTCCTCATCCTTCTCCTTCTTCTCATCCTTCTCCTTCTCCTTCTTCTCATCCTTCTCCTTCTCCTTCTTCTCATCCTTCTCCTTCTCCTTCTTCTCATCCTTCTCCTTCTCCATCTTCTCATCCTTCTCCTTCTCCTTCTTCTCATCCTTCTCCTTCTTCTCATCCTTCTCCTTCTCCTTCTTCTCATCCTTCTCCTTCTTCTCATCCTTCTCCTTCTCCTCATCCTTCTCCTTCTCCTTCTTCTCATCCTTCTCCTTCTCCTTCTTCTCATCCTTCTCCTTCTCCTTCTTCTCATCCTTCTCCTTCTCCTTCTTCTCATCCTTCTCCTTCTCCTTCTCCTTCTCCTTCCTCATCTCCAAGGGCATTTAAATTAAAGGTACAGTGTTCTGCACTAATTTAAAGTCTCTCTGAAGCCTAGAAACCCTTTTTATAAGTCATCTTCGTAGCGAAGAAATTCGCATCGAATCGAATTTCACACTGGAATTCGCCGAATCAGCCGAATCGAATTTTTGAGAAATTCGCTCATCTCTAATCATAAATTATAATTTAATAAATAATCATAAAAAATAATAATATAATAGTAAATTTAATTCAATAATATAATCAAACCAAAAAAACTGAAATGTGAAATATAGCGCCAAGTTCGCACATCACTGAGCAAAGTCGCAAAATCGTTTTCAGTGTCTGATGAGGAATTTCCCCCACGAATCATTATCACTGAATTCTGCAAGTGGTTCTGATTTACTATCGCTGTTCTCTAGCCGGTCTAAAACCGCTTTTGACCTAAAGGGACGCTTTTTGGACGCCATGGACGTTTCCAGGCAGAAAGAACAGTACAAATGCAGGCAGGGCGCCGGACAAAGCACTCAGGACAACATGTATGTGAAATGGTTTGATACAGGAATGTTATACTATGTGATTTTAGTGTATTTAGTGAATGTCACTTTTTGTCATTTTCAAATTTCCCGCCAGTTCCGTCCCCCGTACGTCCCGACGTCGCAGGGGACGGAACCCAGATGACGGCATCGGCCGGAGGACATTACAGGGGACACTGCAGGGGGGACATCGCGGGAGCGCAGGACAGGGTAAGTGAAGAACAGATGCCAGAGCAGCTCCGAGTGTAGCTCGGGGTTACCGCTTTTGGTACTGAAACTTTACCCCGAGCTACACTCAGGAATACCACCAGGGGGGCTACCAGGTAATCTCTGTCTGATCATTCGGCCAATTACACATTCTATATGTTTGTTTTATGTTACCTGAACGCCTATAAACTGCTTATTGAGGAGCCTCCAATATCCAACACATCAACTATGTATGCTTTACTTCTTAAGAGTAGGTTCCTAAATTGTGGAAAGCTGGTAGGGGCCCCAAAGCATTAATTTTCCCAGGGACCCATGATGCTATTAAGACAGCCCCCAGGGTCAGCGAGCTCCTTGGTGAATCCTATAATGTGTGCAGCATCCTTTATTCAATTGCACCGCGGTGACATATCCAGCATGTGCACCACGGAGACACTCAACCCTCTTCTGCTATGTGTGGGTACTCCATGTTTCTCGCTGCATCAAGCTATGATGTTCCTGCAAAGCACAGCATGGTCCGCCATGTATCATTTCAAAGGCTTTTGAAGCCGAAACTCTGAGAGCGATCAATAGCGGTACAGCCTCCCGTGGTTTGGGCTTCACAGACGAGTTATCAGCAGTGTTTGTGACTCATCAACTTGTCTCTGCCTCAGCTTTCTCTTCTCTAAAACCCCTTTGCCATCTAAGAAAGGGACCAGAAAACTCTCCCCATGATACAAGGGGAACAACGGTGAGAGCCGCCACATTCTGAGCCAAGATGGAGCTGCCCTTGTGAGCTCTGTCACAAAATGCCTATTTCTATACCAGTTGCCTTTGTACACTTAAAGTCAACTCTTACTCCATTTTAAAATGTTAAAAGTAAAAATTCAGCCTCGAGGCAGCCACTACAATATGCCTACTTTAGTCTGTGCCCCTCTCTGATTTAGTTTCAACAAGTTCATCAGACTGGGGTCAGGCATTCTCTGATTTCATGGCTAAGCTCCAACAACTACTATTTCCCCATTGTTGATACTAATGCAGTCTCATTGGGCAACAGGATGGCAGTGGGCAGGGCTAATTCAGAAAGTCAAAGAGAAAGTCAAGCAAATCTGGATGTTTAATTGGATTACTGTAGTTTTTATACAGAGTCATTAAAGCTCCATTGTGTGGTCATCTGTAAATGAGGGAAAAAGAATTAGCATCCCTGCTGTGTGGTCATCTTTATTGAGGGAAAAAGAATTAGCATCCCTGCTGTGTGGTCATCTTTAATGAGGGAAAAAGAATTAGCATCCCTGCTGTGTGGTCATCTTTAATGAGGGAAAAAGAATTAGCATCCCTGCTGTGTGGTCATCTTTAATGAGGGAAAAAGAATAAGCATCCCTGCTGTGTGGTCATCTTTAATGAGGGAAAAATAATAAGCATCCCTGCTGTGTGGTCATCTTTAATGAGGGAAAAAGAATTAGCATCCCTGCTGTGTGGTCATCTTTAATGAGGGAAAAAGAATAAGCATCCCTGCTGTGTGGTCATCTTTAATGAGGGAAAAAAAATTAGCATCCCTGCTGAAGTACTTACAGTAAATTAGAGGAACCTTTATTTATCAGAGTTCCTCCAAAGGATGCAGTGGTAGGTGAATCTTCTGCTTATACTGGCCACCAATTTCAGGGGTCTCTTCTCCACTGACCACCAATGTAAATGGTCAACGTCTCCACTGACCACCAATGCAAGGGGTCACTTCTACATTGTTCACCAATGTAAGGGGTCAAGTCTACACTGGCCACCAACATAAGGGATCACTTCTCCACGGGCCATCAATGTAAGGGGGCACCTTACAGTATTACTAAGCAAGGACAGCCATGTGTCTTGGCAAAAGAATCGTGTCACTCAATCCTTCTTCAAAACACTGAAAAGTTTCTCAACAATGCAACAAACTTCACTGAGTAGAAGGCAGTGGCAGGTTGATCTTCTGCCTATCCTGGCCACCAATTTCAGGGGTTACTTTTCCACTGACCACCAATGCAAGAGATCACTTCTACATTGTTCACCAATGTAAGGAGTTCCATCTACACTGGCCACCAACATAAGGGATCACTTCTCCGCGGGCCAGCAACGTAAGGGGGCACTTCTACACTGGCCACCTTACAGTATTATTAAGCAAGGACAGCCATGTGTCTTGGCAAAAGGCTCGTGTTACCTAATCCTTCTTCAAACACGGAAAAGTTTATCAAGAATGTAACAAATTTAATTGAGGAGAAGGCAGTGGCAGGTTGATCTGCCTATACCGGCCACCAACTTTAGGGGTCACTTCTCCACTGTACACCAATATAAGGGGTCACTTCTACACTGGCCACCAATGTGAAGAGTTACCACCAACGTACAGGGTTAGTTCTACACTGGCCACCAATGTGAGAGGTTACCTCTTCACTGGCCATCAATGTGAGGGGTCACTTCTATACTGGCCACCAACATAAGCAGTCACTTCTACACTGGCCACCAATGTGAAGAGTTACCACCAACGTACAGGGTTAGTTCTACACTGGCCACCAATGTGAGAGGTTACCTCTTCACTGGCCATCAATGTGAGGGGTCACTTCTATACTGGCCACCAACATAAGCAGTCACTTCTACACTGGCCACTAATGTGAGGAGTTACCACCAACATACAGGGTCAGTTCTACACTGGCCACCAATGTACAGGGTCAACTCTACACTGGCCAGCAACGTACAGGGTCAGTTCTACACTGGCCACCAACGTACAGGTCAATTCTACACTAGCAATCAATGTACAGGGTCAATTCTACACTGGCCATCAATATACAGTGTCAGTTCTACACTGGCCATCAACATAAGGGGGCACAGCTACACTGGCCACCAACGGAAGGGGGCACAGCTACCCTGGCCACCAAAGTAAGGGGTCACTTGTACACTAGCTGCCAATGTAAGGGGCCCTTCTGCACTAGCCACTATACAGTACTACTAAGCAACGATAGCCATGTGTCTTGGCACCAGGATTAGGTCATTCAATCCTTCTTCAAGCCCTTAAGAGTTTCTCAACAGTGTAACAAACTTTGTTAATTAAAATAACCAGTCAACTGGAAATTACTTGTTTCCTTCACAATTTCACTCTTCGTAGATCATTATTTCTCTTTCACAGCTGTCAAAGTGTGCAGACAGATCTCCACAACTTGACCCCTATAAAAGAGAGGTAATAATATATGAAGGGCTGAATAGTGAATAAAACAAGTCCTTTCTGGTTTACTGGTTATTAGAATTAATGAAGTTTGTTACATTGTGGAGAAAGTATTCATGGCTTGACGAAGGACCAACTGACATTGGTTGTTTATTGGATATTTGGAGTGTAGTTATAAAAAAATTGCAGAGACATTCATCCTGTGAAACTGTGTACATTCTGTGTGAAAAGGGAAAAAGCAAATGTTATTAGGCTATTTTCTCTCTCATAAGAATGTTATTCTTCCAACAGAATAAAGTAAATTTGGAAAATGCTGAATTATGGCCACTAGATGATGCAGACAACCATAGTAAATATTTCCTATGATCATCAGTCCCATCTAGTGGCCATAATGTGGTATTTTCCTGATTCACTCTAATCTGTATAAAAAGATAAAAACGGGCAGACTCGATGGACCACTCAGTCTTTTTCTGCCATCACTTTTTCTAGTTAACAACTGACCTGGGCAAAATAGCCTACATTTTTGCCCCCATTTGCACAGAACCTGCAGTTTTACAAGACGAATACCTCTGCATATTTTTTATAACTACATCCCTATATCTATACAACACATACTATAGGTCCCCTTTAAAAAAAGGACAGCAAACATTCTGTTGACTTAATGTACAGAAGTGCCGAAATTAGAAAAACAAAACCGAACAAATTTCTTCAGCAAACAACTATTGAAAAAAAAAAAAAAAAAAAAAAAAATCACACTGAAAGACCCAAAATTTATCTGTTAATAGGGACTTTAATTATCCCTCAGCCGCCTGCCACTTGAAAGAGCGGAAACACAGTGTACCGACTTTTTATCTGACAGTTGACGAGCTGAAAGAAAAGTGCTTCTTTTTTTTTTCCAATTTAAAAACCAAGTTGGTGTTACAGTTGGTGAAACGCAATAAATCTGAACAAACAAACCGACTGATTTGCGCCGCACGCTGTGGCAAGTCACCAGCACAAAAGGTGATATCTAAAGCCGCTCGCCGGGAGCAGGAAATCAAACCTATTTTCGCCGCCTGATGAAGGCGCTGGGGGAGGGCTGGGGGGATCTTTGAGGATCAGTCAAGCTAAATCGGACAACAAGAACAAAATGCTAATTTTCAAAAGGAAGCCGCTTCTAATTGGCTTCTTAATCTGGACGCACTTTAAGTAATTAGTTTGGCACAGTTGGCTCTTGCTGCGCTAATTGAACGTTTTTTTTTTTTCTTTTCGGGCATTGTGATTTTAGGGGCTTGAATCAAATAATTTGTTTTTCTTTAGCAGCTACAAAGGGTTGAAAAAGCTTTAAAAAAAACAAACAAAAAAGAAAAACAAAACAAAAAGGTGAAGCTAATTAACATGTAAATATAGAAATAAACTTTCTCTGCTTCATTTAACACTCAGGGATTGAGTCAATTACTTTTTGAAGGAAAGTTTTTGTACATCTGAAGAAGCGAAGGATACATTGACTTTCATTTCACCATTCAACATACACAACTGGATGCCATGGTAGCTACACCCATGTGGGTGATGGCAGGGCCAAGACTATGGGTGGGGGCAGTTGCCCTGATTGTAGTGCCTCTATGTGTTGGGGGGCTCCACCAAGCTGAGGCCTGGAGCAGCCTTCTAACCTTTCTTCTGATGTTCAACATACACAACTGGATGCCATGGTAGCTACACCCATGTGGGTGATGACAGGGCAGGACTATGGGTGGGGGCAGCTGCCCTGATTGTAGTGCCTTTATGTGTTGGGGGGGGGGGGGCTCCACCAAGCTACAGCCTGGAGTAGCCTTCTGACCTTTCTTCTGGTGTTCAACATACACAACTTGATGCCATGGTAGCTACATCCATGTAGTTGATGGCAGCACCAGGACTATGGGAGAGGGCAGTAGAGGCAGCTGCCCTGCATGTAGTGCCTTTATGTGTGGAGGGGCTCCGCAAAGCTGCAGCCTGGAGCAGCCTTCTAACTTACGTTCTGGCATTCAACATACACAACGGGATGCCATGGTAGCTACATCCATGTAGTTGATGGTAGGACCAGGACTAGGGGTGGGGGCGGGGGGGGTAGCTTCCCTAATTGTAGTGCCTTTATGTGTTGGGGGGGCTTCACAAAGCTGCAGCCTGGAGCAGCCTCCTAACTTTTCTTCTGGCATTTAACATACACAACTGGATGCCAAGGTAGCTACACCCATGTAGTTAATGACAGCACCAGGATTAGGGGAGAGGGGCCCTAAGTGCAGTGTCTATGTGTGGGTGGGGGCTCCACATGGCTGCAGCCTGCTAACTTCGGTTCTGGCATTCAACATGCACAACTTGATTCCCTGTTTGCTACACCCAAATAGCTGATGTCAGGGCTAGGACTGAGGGAGGTGAAAGATGGGGAAGGGGGGTGTATAAGGAGATGCAGCTGACTTGCGTGCAGCGTTTTTATGTGTTGGGGGGGGGGGGGCTCCACTAGGCTTCAGCTTGGAGAAGCCTCCTACTTTCGTAAAGGTGTACAACACACACAATTGGATACCCTGGTAGGTACACACATGTAGTTGATGGCAGGTGTGGGACTAGGGGTGGGGGCAGAAGGGGAAGGTGCCCTGGGTGCAGTGTTTTTATGTGTTAGGGGGGCTCCATGTGGCTTCAGCTTGGAGCAGGGTCTTAACTTTCATCATGGCATTTAACACACACAACTGGATGCCCTGATAGGTACACCCATGTAGTCAATGGCTGGCCTGGGACCAGAGGTGGGGGCATGAGGGGCAGCTGCCCTGGGTGTAGTGGTCCTATGTGTTAAAACTCTTGAAAGAATATCTGAGCAGTGTGCGGTGATGTGTACTGTAACCTGTCAGCCCCACTCAACTCAGAGAAATAACCAGCAGACATACCCAGTCATGATCTCGCTGGCTTGGTCTCAAAAGAGATTTTCCTTGGAAAAAAAATAATTTAATTGGAATTGAATGCTGTAGATATTATATTTGTACTTTACACTTTAGCTTTAATAAAAGTTGTAGTTGATTAAAATATGTAAAAAAAACAAAAAAAAACAAAAAAACCCCCAAAAAAACACAGAAACCATTTTAAGACATTTACAATAATAAAACCAGAATATTTTTGGACAGAATGTCTTCAAAACTCCTGACTTTGTCCAGTATGAAATAGTGGCAAATAATGTAGCTCTTATATAGTATAGACACCAAAATACCTAACCGAATATACCACAGAAAGTCGCATCCATTGTTCTCAGGTTTGCAGGACAGCCCCATCTAAAGTCACTGCCAAATCCATGCAGATAAAATGGAATTATGTTGATGGCTTGAACACGGAATGCATCACTACACCGATTTATCTGGATGGATTGCCAAGTTGGAGCCAATATCACTGAGTTATAATATCAGCCAATGCATTGTCTAATCAATGGCAACTCTTCCTCATTAAAACAAATGACTTTTTTTGGAAGCGTTTGTAACGGTAAAATGACAAGGCTGATTACATGGGCATGAGCTGTTCCTTCTAGAATTTTTAAAATGAACATGGAAGCTATGTTGCATCGCCAAGATGCCTCATAATCATGAGAACACAGCCTATCCATTCACTAGAGACCAATGACATTACCGAGACCCTTCATATTCATGAGAACGCAGCCTATCCATTCACTAGAGACCAGTGACATTACCGAGACCCTTCATATTCATGAGAACACAGCCTATCCACCACTAGAGACCAATGACATCATCGAGACCCTTCATATTCATGAGAACACAGCCTATCCATTCACTAGAGACCAGTGACATCACCGAGACCCTTCATATTCATGAGAACACAGCCTATCCATTCACTAGAGACCAATGACATTACCGAGACCCTTCATATTCATGAGAACACAGCCTATCCATTCACTAGAGACCAGTGACATTACCGAGAGCTTTCATATTCATGAAAACACAGCCTATCCATCACTAGAGACCAGTGACATCACCGAGACCCTTCATATTCATGAGAACACAGCCTATCCATTCACTAGAGACCAATGACATTACCGAGACCCTTCATATTCATGAGAACACAGCCTATCCATTCACTAGAGACCAGTGACATTACCGAGAGCTTTCATATTCATGAGAACACAGCCTATCCATCACTAGAGACCAGTGACATCACCGAGACCCTTCATATTCATGAGAACACAGCCTATCCGATCACTGGAGACCAGTGACATCACCAAGACCCTTCATATTCATGAGAACACGGCCTATCCATCACTGGAGACCAGTGACATCACCGAGACCCTTCATATTCATGAGATGGTTTGGAGTGAATTTATATTACCATATGGCTATGACTATGAAGTCTCTTTCTAGAAAGTACATTCAGTTATTGCATCGTCTAATCAATGGTAACTCTTCCTCATTAAAACAAATGAAAACACTTTTTTGGAAGCTTTTGTAATGGCAGAATGACAAGTCTGATTACATGGGTATGTGCTGTTCCTTCTAGAAGTTTTTAAATGAATGTGGAAGCTATGTTGCATCACCAAGATGCTTAAAATTCATGAGAACACAGCCTGTCTATCCACTAGAGACCAGTGATATCACCGAGACCCTTCATATTCATGAGAACACAGCCTATCCATCACTAGAGACCAGTGACATCACCGAGACACTTCATATTCATGAGAACACAGCCTATCATTCACTAGAGACCAGTGACATCACTGAGACCCTTCATATTCATGAGAACACAGCCTATCCATCACTAGAGACCAGTGACATCACCGAGACCCTTCATATTCATGAGAACGCAGCCTATCATTCACTAGAGACCAGTGACATCTCAAAGATCCTTCATATTCATGAGAACATAGCCTATCCATCACTAGAGACCAGGGACATCACCGAGACCCTTCATATTCATGAGAATGCAGCTTATCCAATCACTAGAGTCCAGTGACATCACGAAGGCTCTTCATATTCATGAGAGCACAGCCTATCCATTCACTAGAGACCAGTGACATCTCAAAGGCTTTTCATATTCATGAGAACATAGCCTATCCATTCACTGGAGACCAGTGACATCACGAGACCCTTCATATTCATGAGAACACAGTCTATCCATCACTAGAGACCAGTGACATCACCGAGACCCTTCATATTCATGAGAACGCAGCCTATCCAATCACTAGAGACCAGTGACATCACCGAGACCCTTCATATTCATGAGAACGCAGCCTATCCATCACTAGAGACCAGTGACATCACCGAGACCCTTCATATTCATGAGAACGCAGCCTATCCAATCACTAGAGACCAGTGACATCACCGAGACCCTTCATATTCATGAGAACGCAGCCTGTCCATCACTAGAGACCAGTGACATCACCGAGACCCTTCATATTCATGAGAACACAGCCTATCCATCACTAGAGACCAGTGACATCACCGAGACCCTTCATATTCATGAGAACACAGCCTATCCATCACTAGAGACCAGTGACATTGCTGAGACCCTTCATATACACAAGAATGTAGCCTATTCATCACTAGTCACCATTGACATTACCAAGATTGTTCATATTCAAGAGAATGCAGCTTATCCATCACTGGTGACCAGTGACATCACCAAGATCCTTCCATATTCATGAGGCAGTTTGGAGTGAATTTATATAATTATATGGCTATGACTATGAAGTCCATTTCTAGAAAGGACATTCAGCTTTTTCCTTTAAAAAGTGTAGAATAAATTAGAAGAGATTTAGCAGAATCCCAAGTAAATAAGTCTGTCATCTCATCATGTTGAATAAAACAGATATGAAGCCATTTGGTGTTCTGTATTTCTCAGCCTTTAGAACCCTTCAAATCAGTTTTCCTAAGCTGCAAATTGTGTCTTCATTTGAAAGCTCCTCAGCCTCCGCATCATTATCAGACCTAGACAACATGGCCTGTGAGAGAGCTGCTACCTGACGGCTGCTGGAGGTGACATACACTGATTATCCAGAGATGAGAGTCCTGAGAATGTGATATGAGAGGAGACGGATGGCCGCTGGCAGCTGTCGGGCGAGCAGCTCTGCCAATTACCAGTGTGCCGATCTCAGGATTCAAAGCCGCAGCGCACGACCGTTTGTCCGAAATATACAATGGTGCGGCTTTACGTGTACACAAGAGGAATCTTAATAAGGCTGAAAAAGCGTGAAAAACAGATTCTACCGGCAGTCAGAAACAAGAGAGATTTCCGTCTCTTCTATCATCTCAATATAATAGGAGAAAAAGTGTGATACAAAAGGGACAGAGATAAGAGAACTTCGTAAAATCTACTTTAATGTTAAGCCTGTGCAAGCAACAAGCTCCAAAGAAGTGTGATAGACTCCGAAGAGAAGGATGCACATCAGAATACCAGCAGGAGCTCCAACAAAGCATTTCTCGGTGGGTTACAGGAAACATGGATGATCTGGTGGCCCTGGAAGCCGCATGTGGACTTCGTGGTCCCCTCAGGTCTGTCTTTGGGGGGGTAAGGCACAAAGCGATGCAGAAAATGACTTGGTGCTGCATTGGCAGCTGTTGACCTTTATTTATAGGCTATGCTAGAGATATCTCAGGGTAGAGTGTAGGGTGGAGAGAATTCCTGTCTGGCCAACTTGGCTGTACCTTCCAAGAGACTCTTCCAGTATTACCTCCTGTGGTCTCCTGTAGTATTAAGAAGGATCGGCACTTTAACTGCACTCAGTAGCGGAAGCAGAAAAAAACAATGGTGGGTGACACAGGCAACATAGATGGGCTGGTGGCTTTGGAGACCTGTGAAACCCTCATGACCTGTCCTCATGGCCCTCCAGGTCTGTCTTTAAGGTTAAAGAACAAACTGGTGCAAAAAAATGACCTGGTGCAGAGTAAGCAGTTGCTGCCAATTATTCACAGGCCATGCTGGAGATATTACTGTAGGGTGCAATGTAGAATGAGGAGCATTCCTTTCTAAGCTATCTTTATTTATATATATAGCTATCTATATAGGCGCCCTCATCCCTACAGTAAAGTATTGCGCCCAGGGCAGCCGCCAGTTCTGCCCAACCCTTGTCCAGGTCCTGAGTATGAGACCCCCCCCATATTACCTACTATTGAAACCCCCCTATCCTGGGAGCAGGGGCAAACTGACCATTCGAGCACTCTGGCACCGCCTGAGGGCCTGGGGTCAGTAGGGGGTCCCATGAAATTCCCCTGGTACCTTTTATAGGCTTTTTTGGGTGTGCTTTGAGTGTGGGCAAGGACACAGATGCCCCATGATCCTCTATTGCCCGGGGGCCCCATGAGTTGTCAGTCCGCCCCTGCCTGGGAGTACGCAAGAAACCATGCGATATGCGTGTTGATATGGTGATTCAGCATGACTACATCCACTCCTAACCATATGACCAGGGGCGGATTGACAACTCATGGGGCCCTCGGGCAATAGGGGATCATGGGGCCCCTGTGTCCTTGCCCAAACTCAAAAAAAGCCTATGAAAAAGGTACCAGAAGCATCTCATGGGGCCCCCTACTGACCCCAGGCCCTCGGGCAGTGCCCCAGTTTCCAAATGGTCAGTCCGCTCCTGCCCTTTATAGTTTCCAGTGATTTCCAGTGATTGGTGTTCCTCCGGAAACCAGATCGTGGTGCCATGTGCTCCCAGGGAGCGTGCACAGGCAGTGAATGCGGGTGACGTTCGGCCGTTTATAGACATGGGCCGGACTGGAAGTGGTTAAAAAGAAAAAGTGTCTATACATACCAGGGGCGGACTGACAAATCATGGGGCCCCTGTGTCCTTGCCCAAACTCAAAAAAGCCTATGAAAAAGGTACCAGGGGCATCTCATGGGGACCCCTACTGACCCCAGGCCCTCAGGCAGTGCCTGAGTTTCCAAATGGTCAGTCCGCCCCTGCATATAACTGTTGGTGGACTGGCGCTCCCCCTCATTTCATTCTGCAGAAACCAAATGGCCTTTCCAATGAGACGACAACACATGGACTGTCCATTACATTTCAGGAGGTTCAGGAGTCCCAGCGCTCACAGAGAAGTCACTGTGGATGTGGCACAGGGGTGCACCTAATTGAAAAGTGGCTCCGCTGTCACTTGCCTCTCCCCCCCGCTGCTCGGAAGTCATTACTAATCCATGCGGAGAATCCGACTATTTTTTTTTTTATCGCCAGAGGAACGAAATAATGAGCAGCGCACTGCACTCCCTACACAGTATTTAACATTTTATAATGCAAGTGTACAATATGCCGGGGTCAGGGGTTAATTGGTTGTAATACTGCGAGCAGCTTGTCTGCATGTGGAATGTCTTCCACGCGAGGATTCTGTGCATGATTCCAGCGCCGGGCGTACGCACAGAGAGACGAGATTTCAGAGGGAGCCAACTCCATGACATCATTAAATGAGGGCTCCGGGGAAATACAAATAATATATTTCTTTAGCAGTCAGGAAAGTTGTATTAAAGCGGTATTAAACCCAAAACCAAAAATGCAATATATTGCAACATAGCAATCATTCGTTTTCATTTTTAAGCTTTTTCCCTCGGTTTCCGCCTGGTGATCTGGCCAGTAACACACCTCTAGTATAAGAGCGCCCCCACTCTGGACGAAGGAGCACAGGGGGCAGAGTATTTATTTCAGGTACTTATATAGCGCCGTCAATTTACTCTGCGCTTTACATATATATTGTACATTCACATCAGTCCCTAACCCTCAAGGGGTGTACAATCTAAGGTCCCTAACCCTCAAGGGGTGTACAATCTAAGGTCCCTAACCCTCAAGGGGTGTACAATCTAAGGTCCCCAACCTACATTCATACATACTAGGGTTTCCACAGTGAGTATAACCAGCATGCTTTACTGCATCTACAGACTGATTGTACTGTTGTGGGTTTGGTAACACTTTAATCAATGTGATTTAAGTCACAATGACAAAAAAAAAGGTTCCCGCGCTACTTTTCTGAGACTTTGGTAGAATTTGAGTGCCATGGACTGCAATGTTAAAGCAGAACTCTTGGCAAAAACTTGCACACACCCAAACTGAACCCAGCAGTACCCTATATCAGGGGCGGACTGACAACTCATGGGGCCCCCGGGCAATAGGGGATCATGGGGTCCCTGTGTCCTTGCCCAAACTCAAAAAAAGCCTATGAAAAAGGTGCCAGAAGCATCTCATGGGGTCCCCTACTGACCCCGGGCCCTCAGGCAGTGCCCCAGTTTCCAAATGGTCAGTCCACTCCTGCCCTATATAGTTTCCAAAGATGACACTTTTTAAAAGCCCATCCAGGTCTTCAGTTAATCATGGATAATGACCCTAGAATTATTGCTCTCACTGCATGAGGCTACAGAACTAAAGTGCCTAGGCACAGGAAGTGCACTGCTAGCTTTCAGGAAGTAGTCAAGACCCAGGATTCATTTTTCAAGGGTACTGCTCAAGCACGAGTAACATTTCTGCTCCCTATAAAACAGCACGTCTCCACTTTTTGAGTTCAGGTCCACTTCATTTTGAAGCCTTTAGATGTGAAGATAAATTCAGACTGGTTTCACGAGAACATGAATAATCTGCAGAAACTGTATATAAAAGACTGCGGCCAGGCTATGAACGTTCAACTATTCCTAACATTTGGTAAATGAGCTTAAAAACAACCCCTCAATAACCTCTAACTGCAGTCACTGTGGAACAAAGTATTTTTAAAAATTTCAGCTGAAGCAGGGGGAGCTGAAATGCTGAGTCAATGTTGAGAGGTGGAAGCAGGGGGTGCCCAGCTGCTGAGTCAATACTGGGAGGCGGTAGCAGGGGGAGCTGAGCTGAGCTGCTGACTCAATGCTGAGAGGAGGAAGCAATGGGGGAGCTGAGCTTCTGACTCAATGGTGGGAGGAGGAAGCAATGGGGGAGCTGAGCTGATGACTCAATGGTGGGAGGAGGAAGCAATGGGGGAGCTGCTGAGTCAATGGTGGGAGGTGGAAATAGGAGGAGTTGAGCTGCTGAGTCAATGGTGGGAGGTGGAAGCAGGAGGAACTAAGTTGCTAAAACAATGCCGAGAGGTGGAAGCAGGGGGTGCCCAGCTGCTGAGTCAATACTGGGAGGCAGTAGCGGGGAACTTGAGCTGCTGAATCAATGGTAGGAGGTGAAAGCAATGGGGGAGCTGAGCTGCTGAGTCAATACTGGGAGGCAGTAGCAGGGAGAGTTGAGCTGCCAAGTCAGTGTCCGTGTCAAATTGCCAAGTCATTGGAAGGAAAGGGTACAAGGAAAGTATGAGTTGCCAAGTCACTGGTGGAAGAAGGGGAAAGCTAGGAAAATTGAGCTGTGAATCACTGCTGGGAGGTGGGAGCAGAGTGAGCTCGGATCCGGTGTCACTGCTGGAAGGAGGGGAGAACAGGGTAGGTTGAGATACTAAGGCACTGCTGAAATTAAGGAGAGCTGGGTGAAAAAAGCTGCTGAATTATTGCTGGGTGGAGGGTGGGGAGCATGCTAGTTGAGCTGCTGAGTTGCACTGCTGGGACAGGGAAGCAGGGTTCTGAAATTAAAGGGTTTGTTATGAACTGTGAAAATGAATTGCTCCACAATACCTGCAGCTACAGGTCAGAATTGTTTTCACAAGAAACATTCCTGAGCTGGCTGGACAAACGGCCGACTTCTGTACATACTGCAGCAAATAATGGTGGAAGAAAACTGATTTAACAGGGGGAGGATCTAGAAACTCACGTCTGCAAATTAAAAAAAAAAAAAAAAAAAAAAAAGGAATAGAAAAATATTTAAAAAAAAAAAAAAAAAGGGAATAACAGTTTTTGTTGCGGATGGAGTCACTCTGAAAATCAGGACTAGACATGCACTGCAAACCCCCCTCCCTTTCCCCTGGTTTCTCCATCCATGACTGCACACCATTCTTGCCTTGCCCCAACACATGAAGAGCTCCTGGCAGCGGCTCATAATTTGCACGTTTGATGGATCTGCAGAATGAATCTTGTTGGGTAAAGAAAATGCGTGAACATTAATGATGGCGGAGCTGTGAGACGCGAGGCAGCACACAGCTGTTCTCTAGCAAACAGTTTATTATGATCCTTTCTCTGAACTGCGGCAAAATCAACGCCACGCGGCGCGGGGAATCAGAAGACAAGCAGAAAAGCTGAGCAAAAACTGACCGATGGGTGCAATGTTTTCATGGGCCTGTTATTAACGTTTGGAAAACAGCTTCCATCAGAGCTTTCTCACACAGGTGTCTTGCTTGATAACAGAGCTCCTCTTAGGTATACCATGTGACCATTTCAGAGACATACTTTACATATACGGCATGACACCACCGAGGATGGCGCGCTCCATTGTCCATAATGGGGCGACGTTACATTGTAACAGATTTAAAACTTTAATGAGAAGGGGGATCAGCATATGGCAAGGTTGGAGCTTCCAATCCTCGAGTGCAGAAGACGATTCTCGGCTCCGCCACTGAAGACTGGACACAGACAAGATGGCTGTGATGACGATCCAGCCACTGCGAATTCCGGGGAAGAGGCAGCTCAAGAGCCAGCAGATGGTCCCGTCCTGGAAATAGGACACATCGAAGGAGGATGGCAGAGCGGGAGGCCAGGCGGCTGATTACAGACAGGAATTATTACCGGGGAAAGAGAAGCGTTGTAACCCACGGCAACAAGATTCCATCTTTCATCTGAACTCGGAATTAGGATTGCTTGCCGTGTACTACTGCACATTGATCTGACATTTATAAAATATGCATCTAATTCTCTCCTGAAATACTCTGCGCTGCTGGAGGACTCCGCTCCTTCCTCTATAACCCTCCTCTCCTGAAATACTCTGCCCTGCTGGAGGACTCCACTCCTTCCTCTATAACTCTCCTCTCCTGAAATACTCTGCACTGCTGGAGGACTCCGCTCCTTCCTCTATAACTCTCCTCTCCTGAAATACTCTGCACTGCTGGAGGACTCCGCTCCTTCCTCTATAACTCGCCTCTCCTGAAATACTCTGCTCTACTGGAGGACTCCGCTCCTTCCTCTATAACTCGCCTCTCCTGAAATACTCTGCTCTGCTGGAGGACTCCGCTCCTTCCTCTATAACTCTCCTCCCCTGAAATACTCTGCGCTGCTGGAGGACTCCGCTCCTTCCTCTATAACTCCTCTCCTGAAATACTCTGCGCTGCTGGAGGACTCCGCTCCTTCCTCTATAACTCTCCTCTCCTGAAATACTCTGCACTGCTGGACGACTCCACTCCTTCTTCTATAACTCTCATCTCCTGAAATACTCTGCACTGCTGGAGGACTCCGCTCCTTCCTCTATAACTCCTCTCCTGAAATACTCTGCGCTGCTGGAGGACTCCGCTCCTTCCTCTATAACTCTCCTCTCCTGAAATACTCTGCACTGCTGGAGGACTCCGCTCCTTCCTCTGTAACTCTCCTCTCCTGAAATACTCTGCACTGCTGGAGGACTCCGCTCCTTCCTCTATAACTCTCCTCTCCTGAAATACTCTGCTCTGCTGGAGGACTCCGCTCCTTCCTCTATAACCCTCCTCTCCTGAAATACTCTGCTCTGCTGGAGGACTCCGCTCCTTCCTCTATAACTCCTCTCCTGAAATACTCTGCTCTGCTGGAGGACTCCGCTCCTTCCTCTATAACTCTCCTCTCCTGAAATACTCTGCACTGCTGGGTGACTCTGCTCTTTCTTGTAATTCTCTTCTCCTGAAATACTCCTCCCCCCCCCCCCATGGCGGTTTTAGCCAGACATAATGGATCCGGTATGTGGATGGTTTCGTCATGTCGGAGGAGCAGCAGTCTGTTAATCGGTGGCGGTTGATGGATGAGTACCTCAGTCTGGCGCACAGTTGGCAGATGGCAGAAATCTAACAAGCGTTTTGGTTATTGTATCACAGAGGTGTATGGAAGCCGCTCACCTTGATGCTAATATTTCTGTTTAAACCCCTGCGTTGATGTCAGGGCCTGTGAAATATGTGACCGCAGAAGGTCCCGGATCCCTGGAAGGCAGATAGATAAATAGAAGCAGTTCAGGAAGCTGTCTCCGGTTTCCAGGGAAAGCTTCACAATTTCAAGTTTTTTTATACCTGGAAATCTGTTAACCTTGAAACGTCCCCTGCACAGGATACACTGTCCTCGATCCACTAAACTCCGCATATGTAAAAAATGTTGCTTACTTTTTGAGCCCCCAAAAATTCTGTGTGTCTACCAATACCATGCAGTTGTGTGTATATATCATTTTCTATTATGGACAGCATCCAAGTCCTGGTGAAGGAGGGCATTTCATCCACCAAATGCATTGATTTTGCTTTTTGACTTTTTATCAAGATTAATAAACCTTCACTGGACATGCTTTAAATTTGCGGTGCCTCTTCCTTTCCACTTTGTTCAGACTGATCTGGGGACCCTAGAGATAGCCAGTCCAACAGACAGCTACCTTCCCTGAACAAGAGAACACGCTCACTATAGTGATACCCCTGTAGGGGCCGCTGGTAATTATTATTATACAGTATTTATAAAGCGCAAATGGTTCGCTCAGCGCTGTACATTACAGAGGGGGACAGAACATGTGACAGAACAATACCAATACAATGCAAAACATGAGGGGATTGAGGGCCCTGCTCCTTGGAGCTTACAATCTAGGAGGGAGGGGATGGTGGCACAGGAGGAGATAGCTGTGGGGGATGGAGTGGTAGGAAGAGTGGAGGAGATCGGCAAGTTAGCAGGGGGTGGGGTAGGCTTCCCTGAAGAGATGGGTTTTCAGGGTGCGCCTAAAGGAGAGGAGAGTAGGTGATAATCTGATGGGTTGGGGCAGGGAGTTCCAGAGGATGGGTGACACCCTGGAGAAGTCCTGGAGGCGGGCATGGGAGGAGGAGACCAGGGAACTAGAGAGAAGGAGGTCTTGTGAGGAGCGGAGTGTGCGTGTTGGGCGGTACTTGGATATTAGGTCAGTGATGTAGTTCGGGGCAGTATGGTGGACGGCTTTGTACGTCAGTGTTAGGATTTTGAATTTGATCCGTTGCGCAATCGGAAGCCAGTGGAGGGATTGGCAGACAGGTGTGGCGGATACGGAGCGGTTGGAAAGGTGAATGAGTCTGGCAGCCGTATTCAGGATGGACTGAAGCGGGGATAGCCAGCGGCGAGGCAGGCCAGTGAGGAGGGAGTTGCAGTAGTCGAGTCGTAATATGATGAGGGAGTGGATGAGCTGTTTAGTGGTTTCTGGGGTTAGGAACGTGCGGATTTTGGCGATGTTGCGGAGGTGGAGTCTGCACGAGTTTGTTAAAGATTGGACTTGGGGCTGGAAGGATAGGTTGGAGTCCAGAATGACACCTAGTACTCTGGCCTGCGGGGCGGGTTTGATGGTAGCGTTGTTCGATGTGATAGAGAAGTCAATGGGGGGTGGTGTCCGGGCTGGGGGGAAGACAAGAAACTGTTAATAACTGGATCTTCCCCAACAATAATGAGGCTGCCAGCCACCCAAGTACCAGCCCATACACTCCAGTTCCAATGACTCAGTCTAGGAGTTGTCTTCTTTAGTAGTTTACTGCTTGAGGAACTTAAAACACAAGAGGGGTAAGGACATGGGATACTTCAAAAAATGCTCAGCACTTGATAATTAGAGGACAATATTCTCCTTGAGCAATAGTGGGTGTTAAACATTCTAAGGCCCCACAGCTGAAGACCAAGGGCCAAGTCTTTCTTGGCATTTGATCACCTTGTGCTGATACATAACTGCCGGTACACAGTGCAGTTTCCAGAACACTGCACACTCACAGGGTTCAGGGTCTTTACTTACAAGTCCCCAGAACAGCCAACACCTTCTAGCCTCCTCCGAACACAGTTCAGTAAGTGAGACAGCACCCCTCCAGACCAGATCCCCTGTGGTCAGGTTCTGCAATGAGCTTCTAGCTAAAGTCCATCTAGGCCCTCAGCCGTGGCATCGCTGAGGCCTCCAGAACAGCTGTACAGTCCATAGGCTGCCTCAGCACAGCAGTTCCACTCCTCTGGCTCTGGAACCCTCTTGGGGAGAAGGAACCCTGCTCTCCAGTGTCCCAGACTATTTATCACTATCCCAGCCCCCTTCTGGACACCTCTCTCCAGGGATTGGCTGGAAGCTAATATTCAGGTTGGTTGTTTAGAATCTCCTGCCATAAGCTCTGGAAGCTTCTTCCAGAGGCAGGGGGAAGCAATCAAACGCCCAGCCTGTGAAACCAATGAGCAGACCAGGCAAAACTTACACAAAATACACATTTTGCAGAAGTATAATACATAATTTCTTTATTGTGGGAACATCTCTCAAATTAATGCCATTGGAACAATGTTTACACATGACTAGTTTCACCATCTTCTAATACAATGGGGGAATAGATACTATTATGGTATATTATATATAAAGAAAATTATGGGCCAAGCAGTGTACACGTTTAGCTAGTGCCATTGCTTTAAAGGAGTCCCTGTCAAACATTGGAGATAGCCATGTCAATAAGAATAAACAATTGCTTGACTTCTTGTTCATTTTGATCCATCAAATGTATTATAAAGTATTCCCCCGTGAATTAACGGTTCAGTATTCACGGCCTCAGTCATTCACGGGTTTTTCCCGCTTACCACATGGTAGCTATCATGAGTGTTTTGCTGAGTGAAAGCATTAGCCCTAAGATGCCGCCCAAACGCTCTGCACCTTCTACGGCTTCTGGTGCCAGAAGAAGTTTAAAACACTTCAGGAGAAGGCTGAACTACTGGATTTGCTTCATGAACAAAAAAGGTATGCCGCAGTAGCGCGCCATTATGGCATCAACGAAAGCACCGTATGCTACATAAAGAAGAACGTGGTAGCGATTAGGAGCACTGTAACAGTAAGTTTCTGTGATAGTGCCAAAAAGGTAACAACTGTAAGACATAAGAATGTTGTCAAGATGGAATCTGCCTTGGCATTGTGGATCACTGACTGCAGGAAGAAAAACCATCCCCTTGGATGGCAACATCATCCATGAGAAAGCATGGAAATTGTACCAGCAGTTCGCTACAGGAGACAATGCAGAAGAACCGCAACCAGGACTATTAACAGCACCGCAGCCTGAAGATTTTCAAGCCAGTAAGGGATGGTTTGATCGTTTTCAGAAACGATTCAATATTAAAAGTATTTCTCTACATGGTGAGGCAGCATCTGCTGACAAAGAGGTTACGCATAAGTGCCCAGAGACCTTCAGGCACATCATAGAGGAGAAGGGAAACAAACCTGAACAAGTTTTCAACATGGATGAGACCGGCTTGTTCTGGAAGAAGATGCCGTCCAGAACTCACATCATGAAGGATGTAGCTAAAGCTCCAGGGTTTAAGGCACAAAAGGACAGAGTGATGCTCATTATGTGTGGCAATGCTGCTGTTTAGATGATGAATCCAAGCCTCATCTACAAATCAGCAAACCCTAGGGCCTTCAAAAATAAAAACCCGCTGCCTGTCTACTGGATGCACAACCCTAAGATTGCCTGGAATACCAAAATCCTAGCTTCAAACTAATTTCACCAGTGCTTCATCCCTCAAGCCAAGGAATACCTCCATGACTTAGGCATGGACTTCAAGGTGTTACTCATTATGGATAATGCTGGGGGCCACCCTGTAGATCAGTATTACCAGGGAGTCTAGATTGAATTCTTTCCTGCCAACACCACCTCTCTCATACAACCTATGGACCAAGGCGTGATCCATGCCTTTAAGGCTCTTTACACCACCAATTCTCTCCAACACCTTGTGGATGCAATGGGCAAGGATGAGAACGTTACATTAAAGGGTTACTGGTGTAACTTTACTATCGCAACTAGAGATGAGCGAATCGAACTAGGCGAACCGGAATTCGAGTCGAATTTCAGGAAATATTCGATTCGTGTCGAAACCGAAATTTTGCCTACTTCGGGTGCGCGAATCGAACATTTCCCGATCAGCCGGCAAAAGTGTCCCTGCAGTGAGCTCCGCTATTTCTGACAGTTCTCTGACAGAAGGAACACATGTTTAGCGGTTGAAACATTGTATCTATTAGTTTACATTTAGGATACAGATGTTTCAACCACTGTACATGTGAAGAAGTTGTGAGAGAACTGTCAGAAATAGAGGAACTCTGCACATACACTTTTTGCCGGCTTGGAATTATTCTTCTTTTCATCCTACTTCTTCTTCTTCTTCATCCTCAGAAGAAGAGGATGAGGATGAGGATGAAGAAGAAGAAGAAGAAGAAGAAGAAGAAGAAGAAGTAGGATGAAAAGAAGAATAATTCCAAGCCGGCAAAAAGTGTATGTGCAGAGTTCCTCTATTTCTGACAGTTCTCTCACAGCTTCTTCACATGTACAGCGGTTGAAACATCTGTATCCTAAATGGAAACTAATAGATACAATTTGTATCTATTAGTTTCCATTTAGGATACAGATATTTCAACCGCTGTACATGTGAAGAAGCTGTGAGAGAACTGTCAGAAATAGAGGAACTCTGCACATACACTTTTTGCCGGCTTGGAATTATTCTTCTTTTCATTCTTCTTCTTCTTCCTCATCCTCATCCTCATCCTCTTCTTCTGAGGATGAGGATGAAGAAGAAGAAGAAGAAGAAGTAGGATGAAAAGAAGAATAATTCCAAGCCGGCAAAAAGTGTATGTGCAGAGTTCCTCTATTCTGCAGATACACTTAGAGGAGCTCTGCAGATACACTTAGAGGAGCTCTGCACATACACTTTTTGCCGGCTTGGAATTAATCTTATTTTCATCCTACTTCTTCTTCTTCTTCTTCTTCTTCTTCTTCATCCTCATCCTCAGAAGAAGAAGAGGATGAGGATGAGGATGAAGAAGAAGAAGAAGAAGTAGGATGAAAATAAGAATAATTCCAAACCGGAAAAAAGTGTATGTGCAGAGCTCCTCTAAGTGTATCTGCAGAATAGAGGAACTCTGCACATACACTTTTTGCCGGAAACCGCTGTATGGAGTGAATGTCCCAGAACTGTCAGAAATAGACTATTTATGACAGTTCTGGGACATTCACTGCATACAGCTGTTTTAACCGCTGTATGGAGGGAATGTCATGGAACTGTCAGAAATAGACTATTAATGACAGTTCTGGGACTGTCCTTCCATGCAGCGGTTGAAACATTGTATGTATTTGTTTCCATAAATGGATCCATTTATGGAAACAAATACATACAATGTTTCAACCGCTGTATGGAAGGACAGTCCCACAACTGTCATTAATAGTCTATTTCTGACAGTTCCATGACATTCCCTCCATACAGCGGTTAAAACAGCTGTATGGAGTGAATGTCCCAGATCTATCAGAAATAGACTATTTATGACAGTTCTGGGACATTCACTGCATACAGCTGTTTTAACCGCTGTATGGAGGGAATGTCATGGAACTGTCAGAAATAGACTATTAATGACAGTTCTGGGACTGTCCTTCAATGCAGCGGTTGAAACATTGTATGTATTTGTTTCCATAAATGGATCCATTTATGGAAACAAATACATACAATGTTTCAACCGCTGCATGGAAGGACAGTCCCAGAACTGTCATTAATAGTCTATTTCTGACAGTTCCATGACATTCCCTCCATACAGCGGTTAAAACAGCTGTATGGAGTGAATGTCCCAGATCTATCAGAAATAGACTATTTATGACAGTTCTGGGACATTCACTGCATACAGCTGTTTTAACCGCTGTATGGAGGGAATGTCATGGAACTGTCAGAAATAGACTATTAATGACAGTTGTGGGACTGTCCTTCAATGCAGCGGTTGAAACATTGTATGTATTTGTTTCCATAAATGGATCCATTTATGGAAACAAATACATACAATGTTTCAACCGCTGCATGGAAGGACAGTCCCAGAACTGTCATTAATAGTCTATTTCTGACAGTTCCATGACATTCCCTCCATACAGCGGTTAAAACAGCTGTATGCAGTGAATGTCCCAGATCTATCAGAAATAGACTATTTATGACAGTTCTGGGACATTCACTGCATACAGCTGTTTTAACCGCTGTATGGAGGGAATGTCATGGAACTGTCAGAAATAGACTATTAATGACAGTTCTGGGACTGTCCTTCAATGCAGCGGTTGAAACATTGTATGTATTTGTTTCCATAAATGGATCCATTTATGGAAACAAATACATACAATGTTTCAACCGCTGTATGGAAGGACAGTCCCACAACTGTCATTAATAGTCTATTTCTGACAGTTCCATGACATTCCCTCCATACAGCGGTTAAAACAGCTGTATGGAGTGAATGTCCCAGATCTATCAGAAATAGACTATTTATGACAGTTCTGGGACATTCACTGCATACAGCTGTTTTAACCGCTGTATGGAGGGAATGTCATGGAACTGTCAGAAATAGACTATTATTGACAGTTCTGGGACTGTCCTTCAATGCAGCGGTTGAAACATTGTATGTATTTGTTTCCATAAATGGATCCATTTATGGAAACAAATACATACAATGTTTCAACCGCTGCATGGAAGGACAGTCCCAGAACTGTCATTAATAGTCTATTTCTGACAGTTCCATGACATTCCCTCCATACAGCGGTTAAAACAGCTGTATGGAGTGAATGTCCCAGATCTATCAGAAATAGACTATTTATGACAGTTCTGGGACATTCACTGCATACAGCTGTTTTAACCGCTGTATGGAGGGAATGTCATGGAACTGTCAGAAATAGACTATTAATGACAGTTCTGGGACTGTCCTTCCATGCAGCGGTTGAAACATTGTATGTATTTGTTTCCATAAATGGATCCATTTATGGAAACAAATACATACAATGTTTCAACCGCTGCATGGAAGGACAGTCGCAGAACTGTCATTAATAGTCTATTTCTGACAGTTCCATGACATTCCCTCCATACAGCGGTTAAAACAGCTGTATGGAGTGAATGTCCCAGATCTATCAGAAATAGACTATTTATGACAGTTCTGGGACATTCACTGCATACAGCTGTTTTAACCGCTGTATGGAGGGAATGTCATGGAACTGTCAGAAATAGACTATTAATGACAGTTCTGGGACTGTCCTTCCATGCAGCGGTTGAAACATTGTATGTATTTGTTTCCATAAATGGATCCATTTATGGAAACAAATACATACAATGTTTCAACCGCTGCATGGAAGGACAGTCCCAGAACTGTCATTAATAGTCTATTTCTGACAGTTCTATGACATTCCCTCCATACAGCGGTTGAAACCGCTGTATGGAGTGAATGTCCCAGAACTGTCAGAAATAGACAGAAACTGTCACAGAACTGTCCTTCTTCTCATCCTTCTCCTTCTTCTCATCCTTCTTCTCATCCTTCTTCTCATCCTTCTCCTTCTTCTCATCCTTCTCCTTCTTCTCATCCTTCTCCTTCTGCTCATCCTTCTTCTCATCCTTCTCCTTCTTCTCATCCTTCTCCTTCTCCTTCTTCTCATCCTTCTCCTTCTCCTTCTTCTCATCCTTCTCCTTCTCATCCTTCTCCTTCTCCTTCTCATCCTTCTCCTTCTTCTCATCCTTCTCCTTCTTCTCATCCTTCTCCTTCTCCTTCTTCTCATCCTTCTCCTTCTCCTTCTCATCCTTCTCCTTCTTCTCATCCTTCTCCTTCTCCTCATCCTTTTTCTTCTCATCCTTCTCCTTCTCCTTCTTCTCATCCTTCTCCTTCTTCTCATCCTTCTCCTCATCCTTCTCCTTCTTCTCATCCTTCTCCTTCTTCTCCTTCTTCTCATCATTCTCCTTCTTCTCATCCTTCTCCTTCTTCTCATCCTTCTCATCCTTCTTCTCATCCTTCTTCTTCTCATCCTTCTCCTTCTTCTCATCCTTCTCCTTCTCCTTCTTCTCATCCTTCTCCTTCTTCTCATCCTTCTCCTTCTTCTCATCCTTCTCCTTCTCATCCTTCTCCTTCTCCTTCTTCTCTTCCTTCTCCTTCTTCTCATCCTTCTCCTTCTTCTCATCCTTCTTCTTCTCATCCTTCTCCTCCTTCTTCTCATCCTTCTTCTCATCCTTCTTCTTCTCATCCTTCTCCTTCTTCTCATCCTTCTCCTTCTCCTTCTCATCCTTCTCCTTCTTCTCATCCTTCTCCTTCTTCTCATCCTTCTCCTTCTTCTCATCCTTCTCCTTCTTCTCATCCTTCTCCTTCTCCTTCTTCTCTTCCTTCTCCTTCTTATCATCCTTCTCCTTCTTCTCATCATTCTCCTTCTTCTCATCCTTCTCCTTCTTCTCATCCTTCTCCTTCTTCTCATCCTTCTCCTTCTTCTCATCCTTCTCCTTCTTCTCATCCTTCTCCTTATTCTCAGCCTCTTCTTCTCATCCTTCTCCTTCTCATCCTTCTCCTTCTCATCCTTCTCCTTCTTCTCATCCTTCTCCTTCTTCTCATCCTTCTCCTTCTCCTTCTTCTCATCCTTCTCCTTCTCCTTCTTCTCATCCTTCTCCTTCTCCTTCTTCTCATCCTTCTCCTTCTTCTCATCCTTCTCCTTCTCCTTCTTCTCATCCTTCTCCTTCTCCTCATCCTTTTTCTTCTCATCCTTCTCCTTCTCCTTCTTCTCATCCTTCTCCTTCTTCTCATCCTTCTCCTTCTTCTCATCCTTCTCCTTCTTCTCATCCTTCTCCTTCTTCTCCTTCTTCTCATCATTCTCCTTCTTCTCATCCTTCTCCTTCTTCTCATCCTTCTCATCCTTCTTCTCATCCTTCTTCTTCTCATCCTTCTCCTTCTTCTCATCCTTCTCCTTCTCCTTCTTCTCATCCTTCTCCTTCTTCTCATCCTTCTCCTTCTCATCCTTCTCCTTCTCCTTCTTCTCTTCCTTCTCCTTCTTCTCATCCTTCTCCTTCTTCTCATCCTTCTTCTTCTCATCCTTCTCCTCCTTCTTCTCATCCTTCTTCTCATCCTTCTTCTTCTCATCCTTCTCCTTCTTCTCATCCTTCTCCTTCTCCTTCTTCTCATCCTTCTCCTTCTTCTCATCCTTCTCCTTCTTCTCATCCTTCTCCTTCTTCTCATCCTTCTCCTTCTTCTCATCCTTCTCCTTCTTCTCATCCTTCTCCTTCTTCTCATCCTTCTCCTTCTTCTCATCCTTCTCCTTCTCCTTCTTCTCTTCCTTGTCCTTCTTATCATCCTTCTCCTTCTTCTCATCATTCTCCTTCTTCTCATCCTTCTCCTTCTTCTCATCCTTCTTCTTCTCATCCTTTTCCTTCTTCTCATCCTTCTTCTTCTCATCCTTCTTCTTCTCATCCTTCTCCTTCTCATCCTTCTCTTTCTTCTCATCCTTCTCCTTCTCCTTCTTCTCATCCTTCTCCTTCTTCTCATCCTTCTCCTTCTTCTCATCCTTCTCCTTATTCTCAGCCTTCTTCTTATCATCCTTCTCCTTCTTCTCATCATTCTCCTTCTTCTCATCCTTCTCCTTCTTCTCATCCTTCTCCTTCTTCTCATCCTTCTCCTTCTCCTTCTTCTCATCCTTCTCCTTCTCCTTCTTCTCATCCTTCTCCTTCTCCTTCTTCTCATCCTTCTCCTTCTCCTTCTTCTCATCCTTCTCCTTCTTCTCATCCTTCTCCTTCTTCTCACCCTTCTCCTTCTCCTTCTTCTCATCCTTCTCCTTCTCCTTCTTCTCATCCTTCTCCTTCTCCTTCTCCTTCCTCATCTCCAAGGGCATTTAAATTAAAGGTACAGTGTTCTGCACTAATTTAAAGGCTCTCTGAAGCCTAGAAACCCTTTAAATAAGTCATCTTCGTAGCGGAGAAATTCGCATCGAATCGAATTTCACACTGGAATTCGCCGAATCAGCCGAATCGAATTTTTCATTTCTTCGCTCATCTCTAATCGCAACGTGCCTTTCAGTCATCGAAACTGCACTTAAGGAGATGAAAAAGGAAACCCTCAACGCATGCCGGAAGAAGCTGTGGCCAGAGTGTGTCCATGACTACAAGGGCTTCTCATCTGAACAAATTCAGCATGAAGCTGTCAACAAGGCTGTGAGACTGGCAAAGATACTTGGTGGCGAAGGTTTTGAAGACATCACTCAAGATGAGGTCAACAACCTCATCGATGCCCACTCTGAACCCCTGACAGATGAGGAGTCATTGGACTTAAAGAAGTCTGCCAGTGAAGAGGAGAGGGAAGCAACAGATCTAGAGCAAGAGGAGGAGGAGCAGGGCCTATCATTGGAACAAGTGTCCCAGATTATGAAAACAGCGAAGGAGTTGCAAAGGATGATTGAAGCATGGGATCCCCATATGGTTTGGGCTCTCAAAGTTAATGATGGCATTGATGCTGCTATTCAGACATATAAAGCCGTCCTCACCACCATGAACAAATGACGACAGCAACTTCCCATTACAATGTTCCCCAAACCTATCAAGAAAAGCCAACCTGAAACCCCACCAGAAGAAGACCTGGGAGAATATACGACTCCTCCTGAAGCAGGTGAAGAAGAGGCGCCACCCGAGGAGCTGTAAATCCCCTGCTTTCAACATACAGTAGTCACCCATACATTTAACCACATCCAAAACTTGCGGTTTTTCAAAATTCACAGGTGTTGTTGGAACGTAACCCCTGCAAATTTCGGGGGAATACTGTATTATTATTGCCATCTAGGGTTTAGAGTTAGGAAAGGTTTCCGTCAAAGAAACTGATGTAAGAAGAACATGGAAGTTGAAAGGGTTACGCCCATGTGGGAATGACTAACAAATTTTCTAAAAAAAAAAAAAAAAAAAAAAAGCAAGCAGCACACACTAGAAGTGGGACGTCACTTGGGGATTACACTAAATCTACACCACAAGAAAACCAGCTCAAAATACCACTGTCCTTCAAATGCTTAAATTGGAAGTTCAGGCTTTTTCTAACTAGGCTCCCACCCCTTCTAACTATCCTGTGAAAGAAGGATACTTATACTTACCTGTTCTTAGTGCGCTCCAGTCTGGTCACCCATCTCCCCAGTGGCCAACTTCAGGGGACAGGAGAGATTGGCAACAATGGCTGAAACGCTTGTGCGGTGATGTCACCCATAGGCTGTTCCTCCTCTACCAGAAGCTGCCGCGGGGAGTCGATCATATGACCAGACCGGAGCACACTGAAAATAGGCAAGTATACATTTATTTCTTGCACAGGGCAGTTAGAATAAAAATTAGAAGAAGGGCGGGAGCAGGTTTGGAAAAGCTTGGAATTCCACTTTAATGTCTGAAGTCCTGTTGAAATAGGCAATTGTGGACCAGCTATAACAGAAGCTAAATGATTGTAAGGGTACTCTTACTGCAAACATACTATTAGACATGTTCTTTTGCTAGGAAAGTCTAGTTTGGTCGTGCGTGTGTGTGTGCGTGCAGGGGCAGACTGATAACTCATGGGGCCCCCGGGCAATAGGGGATCATGGGGCCCCTGTGTCCTCACCCACACCCAAAAAAGCCTATGACAGGTACTGGGGGTATCTCATGGGGCCCCCTACGGACCCTGGGCCCTTGGGCAGTGCCTGAATGCCCAAATGGTCAGTCCGCCCCTGTGTGTGTGAATGCATGTTATTGATACTGTATGTTCTGTATTGTTTTCTTGCAACTACAAGTAGCTTGTATATCAACATTCTTGTTTCGTAAAAGCAAATATGTAATATACTAAATGGCTATTCCTTTCCCTGCTTTACTGCAAATTAGCCAAAAAGAGACCAGCCTAACCAGGGGACGACCACAGGAAATCACTGTTATCAGCAAAATATGGAAATAATTCATCAAGGCTTGGCGGATGCTTGTCACATTCGTCTGACAATTTTTTTATTTTGTGAATAGACCCCTAAAACAAGTTGAAATTCATTGTTGGACATGCGGTTAAATGTGTGTGGCGTATGTGCAGATACTTACAGGCGTACCTCGGTTTATGAATTTAATGCGTTCTCTGGGATGTTTTGTATTGCGAAAAATTTGTAAACTGAAACGCGGTTTCCCATAGAAATGCATTGTAAACCAATTAATCTGTTCCGGAGGTCAGAAAAAAGTTAAAAAAAAAAAGTTTTATCTGTTCAAAACTCTTTATAAAGTGCACTTCAGAGGCATGGGGCCAGCGCTATAAACCTCCCAGGTGCAATTCATCCTGGGGAAACTTGCTTTGTATTGCAAGAAAAATTCTTGATGCATTGAAAACCAATTAATCCGTTCTGGAGGTCAGAAAAAAGTAAAAAAAAAAAAAAAAGTCTTATCTGTTCAAAACACTTTATAAAGTGCCCTTTCAAGGCATAAATACTGTACAGGGACATGATTAAAAATTTCCAGAATGGCTCCAAAACTCGATGCAAAAACCGCTCCAACACCTCCACGCTCGACACCACGTGCTACCCACAGACTCCAGCATGCACGGAGCCGACGTTATAAACCTGCCAGGCGCAATGCATCCTGGGGAAACTTGCTTCGCATTGCGAAAAAAATTTGTAAACCGAGGCATTATTTTCAATGGATTTTCATTCATAAACCGAAAATTACGTTAACCGAGGCGTTCGTAAACCGAGGTGCACCTGTGTATGCAAACAATGTCAATTGTTAACCAGCGGCTTAGTGTTGTCAGCCTATAACAGGAAACTCTGGGTTGGAAACTTTGTAACAATTTACCAAAAAAAAAAAAAAATGTACTTAAGAAATTGGCATACAGTGTGTTATGATTTTTAAACATACTGGAATAGATTTTGGGTTTCCACACAGATTAAACACTTTATATACGACTGCTTTGAATCGTGTCTACCCCGGATCACACCAAGCACTCATCCCACGCGTTCTACTTTTCTACTCCAATTCCTCTTGTTTAGCTTCTCCTCCTCATATTTCCTCTTTTCCTTCCTAATCGATACAGTTCCCATGGTAACTTACAAATGTCACAACCATCACAACGCTGAGATGCCATAGAAAAAGAGAAAAAAAAAATGTTTCTCTGCGCCCGTGGCGGTGGATTCGGTGTAACGCTGGGTGATAGAACGCTGTGTGTTCAGCGCTGAAGGGGAGCGTAATGGAAACCTGCACTCTGCCAGCCATATGGAACCAGAGATCGCGTCTGTTCCAGCAAGTTCCGGCAGTGTCTGCTCAGATATTCTGTGCTACAAAAATCCAAAGTGATGCTTAAAGTGGAACTCTGGTCAAAATAATAAATTGCATATATAGAGTATATTCGGCAGTCAGTAGCATTAACAAGTTCTTGCTTTTCTCAGTCCTACCTGGAACAGTTTTTTTTTCTTTACCAGTTTATCCTGCAAAGTTTTTATTTTTCCTCTCTAACAAAGATTGTTCGTTCTGCAGTGAAATTGCACAGCGCCGTTGTCACCCTTTGGACAGGGTGTCTTTGACGGATGTGTAATTTAGTGGACTAAGTAGGCAGCAAGCAAATACAAACCCAACTGCAGCTAATACTTTTTCAAGAAATGTCAACAGCTAGATGAACCCATCACTCTTGGAATTTTTTACTGTCCCTCACCTGTCCCTTTGGGCTACTAGAGGAGATTTGGCCCACATCTGTAAGAATGGCGTTTTAAAAACCTTTGACTCGTTGAAACATCAATTCAAACTACTTAATTCCTACTTCTTCAGATTCCTCCAAATTCGGTAGCACTCCACTGAATGTTCTAGAATTTGACATAGAATCCCTCCTATGGGACGAGACACTTAAGAAACCCCTCTCGAATAAACCCCTATCAAATATTTATGAAGCCTTACAACCCACAATACATCATGGGTTAGATGCCTTGTGGGCCTCTTGGATGGTGGAGATAACTGGACTGGATGGTGGAGATAACTGGACTAGATGGTGAGGACTGGGAGGACATATGGGAATATCCATTTCAGCAATTAGTATCCTCTAGGGATCCGTTGATCCAGTTCAAAATTACTGCGTAGGTTTTATTTAACGCCATCTAGATTACACAAGATCTATCTGGACTGCCCCCTTCATTGTTGGCCATGTAAAGCAGAATTAGCAGATTATATTCACATGGTAAGGCCTTGTCCAGCACTTCAAGTCTTCTGGACAGTTGTCCTCCAGTTAATTGCAGGCTTAACTACTATCCCTGTCCCTCAGCAGGTTGATGTACTGTATGTCTCCTTGGGCCAGTGGAGGCTTTAGCACCATCAAAGGCTATCCGTACATTGTTAGGTCTACTATTATGTTATGCTAGGAAATTGATTGCGCTTAAATGGAAAATCGGAATCGGCCCCTACCCTGGGGTTTTGGAAACGGTTGGTTAACTCGGCTATACCTTTATACAAAGAAATGTACTCATTACATGGCTGCCCACAAAAATTCCAAAAGGTTTGAGACATGTGGTTGGAATCAAGCACCACCACTGAGGGACAATCAGACTCTGAGGCTGTGGCTGACCCTTCATGAGTTATAGTCTATTGTCGAACTCCGATTTGGGGAGCCTAAGCCTATCAGTCTGATTACTACCGGAGGCATTCGCTTAGGATGTTTGAAAACCTATTGTGTTTTTGGAGGGGGTAGTAGGGGAAAGGAGTCTTGGGATGACCTACTCCTGTCAATGGCCAGAATATTGTTGTAGTATTATCTGCATTAACAGCAAGCATGGGAAGTGTACTTGTTTCTATGTTCTTGTTTTTGGTTCTTTTTTACTGTGACTTTCACTACAGCTGCACTACCTTCCCACATGAAAGAAAAATATATTTGAAATATATTTTAAAAATATTCTTACCAAACATATTGACACATATTTGAAATACTACAATTTTGGCCTTATTCAATATATTTAAAATGTTATATATATATATATATATATATATATATATATATATATATATATATATAAATATAACACACACACACTATGTTGAAATGCGTTTTTATTACAAAATATATGAAAAATATTTTTTTTAAAATACATTTTCAAATATACTGTATGTCTTTAAAAATACATTTAATCTACATTTTTGGAGTGCCCTCACAAATATATGTAAAAATAACCTTTTTTTTTTTATAGGTTAAAAAAAAATCTGAAGAATATATTTAAAAAATATATAGGTTTAATATATTTTGTAATATATAAAAAACACATTTCAACATGCAGTATGTGTGTGTGTATATATATATATATTTTATAGAATATATATTAAATAAGGCCAACATTGTAGTAATTTAAATATATGGCAATATATTTTGAAAGAATATGTTTAAAATATATTTAAAATATATTTTTCTTCCATGTGGGTTGAGCCGGGGAATGCCCCATAGGCTGTGTTTTGTACACTATTTTTTTGAAACCAATAAAAAACAGAATTAAAAAAAAAAAAAAAAGAAACAAATGTCAACAGGAAATTTGTATTGTAACGCTACCCCCAAAGGAGCCACAAAGTAGATTGTGTTCTCTGTTCCTCTGCCTCGATTCTGCGAACAACCTCAGCCTCAATAATGCACCAGGTTAAGCATATGGATACTGCACTGCTAATGGAAGCAAAAAATATAGACACCCTGCACACAACTAAGGTTCAGTATCAAAAAAAGCAAACATGAGTCTGGTGAAAACGAAATATATTGTCACAGGTTGCAGTAAATAACAGTATGCACATAAATGAGCAAGGATTAGGTCAATCACAGTTCACTAGACAATATGTTCACTAGGCTATAGCAGCATAGAATTGAATTGTACACAGCTATACTAAAAGTAGACCTTGTAATCCACAAGATCAGCAATAAGCAATGGAATTAGAAAACAGTAATGGTGATCAATACTGCAATAACTCCTCTGTAAACTGAAGGCTATATCCACTTTAGAGCGCACTCTATATGAATAGCAGCGGTGAAATGTAAGAATCCCTAAAGCGGTACCTCTTACCATAGCCAATAGGTAAAGTTCTTGTGAAGCAGCCTTTAGCGGCAAGTTCTTCAGCCGGCTAGTGTTGAGGCCCAGTCTTTTAAGGTGGTGCGCATGAGTACAGTCCCAGTAAAATGTGCATGCAGTGAACAATGTTGCTAGTTAGATGGCCAGCCCTATGTGCTCAGTCCCTGCTAGCAGCAATAGGGTAATGGTAGCAGTGTCCTCTCACCTATCCCAATGATAGAGCAACAGGGGTACCCCTGTTCAGATGTCAGCTCACTTCTGGATCTGCCTGGAGCAACTCTGGTCCTCGTCACACAGCTGCAGGTTTGTAGCAGGTTGATGTGTACACCTCAGTCTCCTTGCAGCAAAGATAAAGTTTCTCTGTATTCAGCCTGAGAAAATGCAAAATCACTCTACTCTTGTAGCCGCTCACATTATGAATCGTAGTCCAATGGTCCATAGACTGCCATAGTAAGGTTTCTTTTCCCCAACTTCATCTACCATGATTGAATGCTGTCAACCATCAAGTCTTTTGAGCTCCTTTTGCTTCTTCGCGCCCCCTGGTGGATGGAGGCGAGGTAGTGTTAACCCAGTCAACTGAAGTCCATTGGGAGACACCAGGGGCGGACTGACATCTCATGGGGCCCCCGGGCAATAGGGGATCATGGGGCCCCTGTGTCCTTGCCCACACTCAAACCACACCCAAAAAAGCCTATGAAAGGTACCAGGGACATCTCATGGGGCCCCCTACTGACCCCGGGTTCCCCAATGGTCAGTCCACCCCTGGGAGACACAGAAACCACTGCAGCACAGGCAATGTTCCATGTTCCCTGGGCTCTGCTATCCCACCTTTGGGCCTTGAACCCCATGGCAGGGGATGCTGGGTAGAGGAGCGGGAGACCAGCAAACCACTGTTTGCTGATCTCCCCTAGGTAGAATGAACTTGTTTTGTTTCGTTTTTGAATTTGATTTGATTCCAATTTGACCAAATTTGGTAAATTCAAATTCTAATTTATTCTATTCCAAATTCAGATTTTGGAAGATGGTTACATTCTATTTTATGTTTTTTTTCTATTCTCTTCTAATCTATTTGAATTGGAATTTATTATATTTGAATTTCAGAAGACTGTTATATTCTAGTGAATTCTATTCTATTGTTTTTTTCTATTGTATTCTGTATTTTTTTCTATTCTATTCTTTTCTATACTATTCTATTCATAATTCAAATGTATTCTATTCAACATTCGAATTTTGAAGCAGTTATAGTCTATTGTTTTTTTCTATTCTGTTTAATTTTCCATTCAAATGTATTCTATTCTAAATTCAAATTTCGGAAGACAGTTATATTCTTTTATTCTATTCTGTTTTTCTATTCTATTCCATTTTCTATTCTGTTCTTTTATATTGCATTCTATTCTGTTATTTTCTATTGTATTCTTTTATTGTCTATTCTAATCTATTCTTTTATGTAGTATTCTCTTCTTTTCATATTTAAATTCAAGTCGAATTTGGGTTTTGTTATTTTGGATTTGTTACTATTGTAATAGACACGTTCGAATAATGAAAAATTCTTCTGAATTCGGAACAAAACAAACTGCACATGTCTAGTCTCGACCAGGGGTGTACTGGCCATTTGGAAACTCGGGCATTGCCCGAGGACCCGGGGTCAGTAGGGGGCCCCTTGAGATGCCCCCGGTACCTTTTTCATAGGCTTTTTTGAGTTTGGGCAAGGACACAGGGGCCCTGTGATTCCCTATTGCATGAGGGCCCCATGAGTTGTCAGTCCGCCCCTGCAGGGGCCCCATGATCCCCTATTGCCTGGGGTCCCATGAGTTGTCAGTCCGCCCCTGGTCTCGACATACATAAGTTGCTGATTTTCTTCTTCTAAATCCTTCCTTTCATTCTTGCCTGTTTGGCCCCATTATCTCTACCCCACGTTCCTGTTGCTCGGTGTCTCCTTATAAAGGGGACGATAATTACCAAAAAAAAAAAGAGGTCGATCACTGAGCTTTAACTAAACCAGCACACATCGATCACGTTCTCCACCAGTGCTTAGTGATGCTACAAAGGCCAGCTGCTTCCGGCGGCACTGTGGGGATGGCGGGCGAGAAAGCAGCACCCTCTGCTTGGCCCGTATCTCATTGCTGGCTGTTAGCAGCGTCCTTGCTCAGCAGAGCTGGAAAATCCGATACGCTACAATCAATAGAGCCCAGCGTGATCTTTACTTAATCTCCATCCCGACACATATTTAATTGACTGGAAGATGATGTAGGAAGAGATAATCTATACCATCTTTAGGTTTCATTCCTCCATGTGTGCGAATCACCTACATGGAGCTAATAAGAAGCACCGGGCGGCCAATAGCACTCTTGTAGTACACAACAAAAGAAATAAAACACTGAAAAGAAAGAAGGTAGGAGTGGATCTATTGATACAATATTTTTTTCTATCTTGATGTATCAGTATTTTTTTTTTTTTTTTTTCCATTTCCTGGTAGACATGTTGGTGGCTTTAGGCAATCACACACAGTACAATGCGGTTGACCAATAACAAAAACTCGGACTTTGAATGTTTATTTTCCTCGCCAACCTCAATATAGACATATTGGTGGCTACACACAGCATAATATAGTTGACCAATAAAGGTCGTGGACTTTGGATTTTTCCTTTTCTCTTCAACCAAGTATAGACATTTTGGTGGCTTTACATGGCCACACACAGCACATTGTGGTTGGTCAATAATAGTGTAGGACTTTGGATGTTTCCTTCCCTCCCTAACTCTGGCACTAAACAATAATAGACTGGGACTTTGGATGTTCCCTTTCTTCACGAACTTCAAAATAGACTTTTTGGTGACTTTAGCTGGTGACATAGCACATTGTGGTTGACCAATAACAGACTAGGACTTTGGATGTTTCCCTTCCTCACCAACTATATAGCTTTAGGTGGTCACACACAGCACAATGTGGCGGATCAATAATAGACTGGGACTTCGGATGTTTCCTATCCTCACCAACTCCAATATACACATTGTGGTTGCTTTACATGGCCACACACAGCACAAAGTGTTTGACCAATAACAGATTTGCATTTTGGACATTTTCTTTCTTCACTAACCTCAATATAGACATCTTGGTGGCTTTAGTTGGCCACACACAGCACAAATTTTTTTTACAGAGACTTTGAATGTTTCCTGTCCTCAGCAACTCTAATATAGACATTTTGGCTGCTTTACGTGGCCACACACAGCACAACGTGGCCAATGACAGATTGGGACTTTGGATGTTTCCTTTCCTCATCAGCCTCAATATAAACATTTTGGTGGCTTTAGGCTGCTACCCGCAGCATAATGTGGTTGACCAATAAGAGAGGTGGACTTTAGATGTTTCTTTTCCTCAGCAACCTCAATATAGATATTTTGGTGGCTTTACATGGCCCCACACAGCACAATATGGCCAATAACAGATTGGGACTTTGGATGTGTCCTTTCCTCGCTAACTCTGGTATTGAACACTATTAGACTGGGACTTTGGATGTTTCCTTTCCTCATCAGCCTCAATATAAAACATTTTGGTGGCTTTAGGTTGTTACCCACAGCATAATGTGGTTGACCAATAAGAGAGGTGAACTTTGGAGGTTTCTTTTCCTCAGCAATTTCAAAATAGATATTTTGGTGGCTTTATGTGGCCACACACAGCATAATGTGGTTGACCAAGACTTTGTTAGTTTCCTCTTGACCAACCTCAGTATAGACCTTTTAATGGCTATAGGTGGCCACACACAGAATAAAGTGGTTGACCAATAACAGACTATGACTTTGGACATTTCCTTTCCTCACCAACCTCAATATAGACATTTTAATGGCATTAATTGACTACACAGAGCACAAAGTGGATGACCAAGACTTTATTGATTTTGGCAAGGAAAGGAAATTTACAAAGTCATTTCAGTGGCTTTAGGTGGTCACACACAGCACAATGTGGTGGATCAATAATAGACTGGCACTTCGGATATTTCCAACTTCAATATAGACATTTTGGTGGCTTTACATGGCCACACACAGCACATTGTGGTTGGTCAATAATAGTGTAGGACTTTGGATGTTTCCTTCCCTCCCTAACTCTGGCACTAAACAATAATAGACTGGGACTTTGGATGTTCCCTTTCTTCACGAACTTCAAAATAGACTTTTTGGTGACTTTAGGTGGTGACATAGCACATTGTGGTTGACCAATAACAGACTAGGACTTTGGATGTTTCCCTTCCTCACCAACTATATAGCTTTAGGTGGTCACACACAGCACAATGTGGCAGATCAATAATAGACTGGGACTTTGGATGTTTCCTATCCTCACCAACTCCAATATACACATTGTGGTGGCTTTACATGGCCACACACAGCACATTGTGGTTGGTCAATAATAGTGTAGGACTTTGGATGTTACCTTCCTTCGCTAACATATGCACTAAACAATAATAGACTGGGACTTTGGATGTTTCCTTTCCTCAAGAACTTCAAAATAGATATTGTGATATCCTTGGAGTCAAATGGAAATGAAAAATTAGTCATTAAGGGGGCAATTGGTTTTCAATGGCTTCTGAAGGTAGATAAGCTGCTTTCACCTACGCAGAATCCAAGCAGGGCCATATTTTACCTAAGGCTTTGTGGATTTCGGACTAGGGAAGAAAGGTTATGAAGGACTGGACCAAAATGCAACATTGGCCAACTTTGGGACCGTACTGTGTATAAAGAATTCTGCATTTAATAGCATATTGTAGATTTAATCTGTGCAATATAAAATGTGCCATTTGGGTGAGAAGTGGTGCAGCAACAGAGAAGGGGGCACTACTCATGGCTGATAAAACACAGTCTTGAACATGGGGTAGGGTGTTCAGCTAATGCAGGCCATAGATGGGTCGAAAATCGGCCGATTTTTCGGCCGAAAATAAAATCGGCCGATTTTCGGATCGTTAGTGGGCTATTTGTTCGGCCGTTTTTCGGTATTTTGGCCGTTTTTTTTTTATTGGTAAAGTTGGAAAAAAAAAAATCGGCCGATCGGCTGATTTTCGCGGCAATGATGGGAAAATCGGCCGATTTTTTACCGATAAAAAATCTGCGCATGAGCAGTGACCTGCAAGAGGAAGACAAAAAGAGGAAGAAGAAGAGGGTGATGATGAAGAAGAAGAAGAAGAGGATGATGATGATGAAGAAGAAGAAGAGGATGATGATGATGAAGAAGAAGAAGAAGAGGATGATGATGATGATGATGAAGAAGAGGATGATGATGATGATGAAGAAGAAGAGGATGATGATGAAGAGGATGATGATGAAGAAGAAGAGGATGATGATGATGATGAAGAAGAAGAAGAGGGTGATGATGAAGAAGAAGAAGAAGAGGATGATGATGAAGAAGAAGAAGAGGATGATGATGAAGAAGAAGAAGAAGAAGAAGAAGAAGAGGATGATGATGAGGATGATGAAGAAGAGGATGATGATGAAGAAGCAGAGGAAGAAGAAGTAGAAGTAGAAGAAGAAGAGGATGATGATGAAGAAGAGGAAGAGGAAGTAGAAGTAAAAGTAGAAGAAGAAGAGGATGATGATGATGAAGAAGATGATGATGATGATGATGATGATGATGAAGAAGAGGATGATGATGAAGAAGAGGAAGAAGAAGTAGAAGTAGAAGAAGAAGAGGATGATGATGAAGAAGAGGAAGAAGAAGAAGAAGAAGAGGATGATGATGATGAAGAAGAGGAAGAAGAGGAAGAAGAAGTAGAAGAAGAAGAAGAGGATGATGAAGAAGAAGGAGGAGAAGAAGAAGGGGATGAAGAAGAAGAAGATGATGAAGAAGAAGAGGATGATGATGAAGAAGAAGAGGATGATGATGAAGAAGAAGAGGATGATGATGAAGAAGAAGAGGATGATGATGAAGAAAAAGAAGAAGAAGAAGAAGGGGATGATGATGATGAAGAAGAGGATGATGATGAAGAAAAAGAAGAAGACGACGAAGAAGAGGATGTTGATGAAGAACAAGAAGACGACGAAGAAGAAGACGACGACAAAGAAAAAGAAGACGAAGAAGAGGATGATGAAGCAGAAGAGGAGGATGATGATGATGAAGAAAAAGAAGAAGAGGATGATGATGATGATGAAGAAGAGGATGATGATGATGATGAAGAAGAGGATGATGATGAACAAGAAGAAAAGGATGATGATGAACAAGAAGAAAAGGATGATGATGAACAAAAAGAGGATGATGATGAAGAACAAGTAGAAGAAGAAGAAGGATGATGATGAAGAAGTAGAAGAAGAAGGATGATGAAGAAGAAGAAGAAGAAGAGGATGATGATGAAGAAGTAGAAGAAGGATGATGAAGAAGAAGGAGGAGGAGGATAATGATGATGAAGAAGAAGGAGGAGGATGATGATGATGATGATGATGAAGAAGAAGGATGATGATGATGAAGAAGAAGAGGATGATGATGATAAAGAAAAAGAAGAAGAAGAAGAGGATGATGATGATGAAGAAGAAGAAGTAGAAGAAGAGGATGATGATGATGAAGAAGGAGAAGAAGAAGAAGGATGAAAAATAGGAGGAATTCCGAGTGTGCATGCGCGGCCGGCGGTACGGGACATGTCTCCCTGAGGCTCCTCCGTGCCGCGGGTAAGACAGCCCCCCCGCCGCACGATCCGGGCTCGCACTGCTCCATAAGCGGCCCCGATCATCAATATAACCCCCCGGCCACCTGCAATAATGGTCAGGGGGGGTCATAAACACCAAGTGGCGCCGCCCTGCAAGCCCATAAAGGAGGCCCTAGCTCGAGCCTCATCCAAGATGACCGCCGCGTCGGGGAACTACAATGCCCAGCCAGCATCCTCCAGGCTTGCAGTCCTACAGCCAGAGCGACCGAGCCAGCCATGCTCTTCGGAGGGCGAGTCTGCAGATGAATCTGAGACCCCCATGACTACCACGACGCCTGACCTTACTGCCTCTGACCTTCTGACCCGCTTTGAAAAAATGTCGCACAAGGCCCTGAAACAGACCTCTGATCGCATTACTGACCAGCTGTCCAGGGAAATCCGCGAGCTGGGGCAACGCACTGCAGACCTGGAGCAGAGGGTGGATGACTTTGACGCAACACTTCAAACGCAGGGGGACGAAATTGACCTGCTGCGGGACGAAAACCTTACACTTCAGACACGTCTAGAGGACTTTGAGAACCGGGCCAGACGCTCCAATGTACGTATTCGCGGCCTCCCTGAGTCGGTCATTGATGTCCACTCTACAGTTACTGCGCTATTCCAAGAGCTCGCCCCTGCTATTCCAATAGAACGCCTTGAGATGGACAGGGTTCACAGGGCACTAGCTCCTAAACGCACTGACGGCCCGCCGCGAGATACCATAGCTAAACTCCATTTTTTCCGCACAAGAGAGCAACTACTTCAAGCCGCCCGCAATTCGGAGTCCCTCCTGTTTCAAGGTCATGCCTATCAACTATTTCAGGACCTCTGCCCCACTACTATCACCAAGCGCAGAGCCATGAAACCGCACCTGCAAGTGCTTCAGCAACATACTATACCATATAAATGGTGCTTTCCCTTTGCTGTGCGGTTCAGATACCAAGCCCGGGACCACGTATGCAAGACCACTGATGAACTCCTGGACACGCTACGGAACCTCCAGCTACACCCCCCCGCAACACCGTCAGAGACTTCCAGAAGGCGAACGGCGTCGTGCTCTCCGAAGAAACTACAGCCTCCGTCGATCCCTAATGGTCACCTGAATCTACACAAACGCGGTCGATTTTCATCTCCTGCTCCCTCACCACAAGACTCTATGGACTGAATCCTGTTGACCACTTCTACTCCTCCCACCGGCACTTTGTGTGGTGGTCCGTGGCCGCCCCTGTAGTCGCTACTTGCTGAGTCAAATCAATCGGCCCCCCCATCTGACAGTTTACATTGCATACCTGTATCCTTATTCCTGTTTGCTGGGCTTTATTTGTTTTTTTTTTTTGTTTTTGTTTTTTTTTTCATACCTGTTTCTTTCAACCAGCTCAGGATACGGGCCATTCTAGATATGTCTTGTGTTGGGGTGTTACCTGCCTTACTGTTTGTTACGTTGGGGCTGCTGTTGGGCCTCTACCGGGGCACCCCGGGCTTCCTGCCCATTATGTTTGATGTTTTCTCTCTTTCCAGGATCGCTCAAGTATTTATTTGTCTACATGCTGTCTTACTTGTCGCCCATGCACCTGTGCACTCTCCACTTGCCCCTTTGGTGTCCCATTTTTTTTGACAACACTCGGGCTACAACCGCTCCCCAGACCACCCGAATTCCGGGTACCACCGGGGACCGTTCTCCTTTTCTTTTTCTTCCAGCCTCTTTATGGCCCTCTTTACCTACCCTAGACCACCCTTAGCCCTCCCCACCTCAACCCTTACTTTTCTGTATGGCCCCTTGTCATTATCCAGTTTCTACAACCGCATGCTTTCCCCTAGTTCAATTTGCAAGATGGCTCTCTTGAAGGGATTCCAATATTTACCAAATCACCGCTTCCTCCACCCATGGGTTCCCTGAATATCCTTACCCTGAATGTTCAGGGCCTTAATGTCCCGCACAAGCGCAACAAAGCCTTTCGTTCTTTTGCATCCTGTAAGGCCCACATAGTCTGCCTGCAGGAGACACATTTCACTCCTACCTCCACTCCTAAATTTTTTGGCCCCTGCTACCCACAGGTCTACGCCGCCTCTGCTACTGTTAAGCGCAGGGGGGTTTTAATTGCTCTTCACCGTACTACACCCTTCAAATTATGCACTGAAATTAAAGATCCGGAAGGTCGTTATCTTCTACTTGTAGGGCAATTGCTGGATTTTGAGGTCACCATTGCCACATACTATGCTCCAAACCCGGGTCCTTTGCCATTCCTTTCTCATCTCTTCTCGGTTATTGCTCATCATAAATGAGGCACGCTTATAGTCTGCGGAGACTCCAACTGTACACTATACCCTTTTCTAGATAAATCCCCACAATCTCTCACTCCACATACCCCCAAACACTCCTTTCAATCCATTCTGCAACAGCACTCAATGGTCGATTCATGGAGGGAATCCAATCCTACTAAATGCCAGTACACTTTTTACTCCCACCCACACAAAGTCTTCTCAAGAATCGATCATATATTTATGACCGCCAGTTCTTCCCCTCGTATCTTGGCTTCTGATATCCTTCCAATCCCATGGTCAGATCACTGTGCTGTGATCACCACTTCTCCCGCTGATCCCTCCTGGTCCATCAACGAACGCCTGCTGGCTAACCCAGCCCACTGCACAGAGATTGCTGCTGCGCTTAAAGAGTATCTCTCCCTAAATCAAACCCCCGGGATTTCCCCCCTCCCATTGTGGGAAGCGCATAAACCAGTAATCCGCGGATTCTGTATTAGTAAAGCCTCCTTCCTGAGTAGAGAAAGGAGGCAGAAACGCCTCCTCCTTGAACAAGAGTACGACCAATCCCATAGTGCCTTTCAAGCATCCCCCACCCCAGCTAACAATGAAGCCCTTGAACACTCTCGACTAGCCCTAGATCTCTTCCTTACGGACCAAGCCGAGCTCTCCATCCGCAGGTCACAACACAAATTTTACACTAAAGCCAATAAGCCCGACACTTTTCTTGCTCTCTCTCCCCGTAAACTAGACCACACCGTCAAGCCTATAAGGTTGCGGACCTCATCGGCAACTTTCACCAGCAACCCGGAACGGATTCTACGAATTTTCCACAAACACCTCTCGAGTCTCTACTCTGCCTCCGCTCCCTTTGACTCTCCCCAGGCTGATGCCCTTTTTGGTTCCCTTCCTTTTCCAAAATTGGCTGGTGAGCATCTTGCTACGCTAGAGCGACCCATCACCACAGTCGAAGTCACAAATGCTATAAATTTCTTGAAGCCCCGCAAACGCCCAGGACCTGACGGCTTTTCAGCCACGTACTATAAAAAGTTTGCCCCCATTCTCACGCCTGTCTTGACGAACGCCTTTAATGCCATACTCTCGAATCATATCTTTAGCCCAGATACTGTGCAAGCCAACATCTCTATGATACCGAAGCCAAACTCAGATGACACGCAATGGTCTAATTACAGACCAATTTCCCTCCTTAACGTAGATGTTAAACTGCTAGCCAAAATCCTATCAACTCGCCTCAACGCATGTATTGGTTCCCTAATCCACAACGATCAGGTTGGTTTCATACCAACTAGGCAAGCAGGAGACAACGTTCGACGTGCATCCCTATTAGCACATTTAGCTAAATCCCGCAATATTCCCACATGCTTTCTGTGCTTAGACATTCGGAAGGCGTTTGACACAGTCTCATGGTCATACTTACATTACATCCTGCGCCGTTGGGGCTTTGGCCCACATTTCTTAACCTGGATATTTTCTCTCTACCAGGGCCCCTCGGCCAGAATTAAATATCTAGGACACCAGTCCGCCCATTTCCCGATTTTATGTGGCACCAGGCAAGGTTGTCCCCTTTCCCCCTTGCTTTTTGCACTAGCCATAGAACCACTGGCACTATTGATTAGAACCGATCCTGATATCCGAGGGCTTGAGATAGGAGGCACCTCGCATAAACTGTGCTTGTTTGCTGATGACGTCCTACTTTTTCTCACTTCTCCCTTAACCTCTACGCCTACTCTACTTTGTCTTCTTGATAGGTTTGGCGCGTTCTCTGGCCTTCAAATTAACCCCCAAAAATCATGGGCGCTTAATATCTCGCTACCACCTAACGAACTTACCCACCTCAAACAGATTTTGCCATTTTCATGGTTGCAAGACTCCGTCCCCTTTTTGGGTATAAAATTCACCCCGCATATTTCAGGTCTCTATAACGCTAACTACATCCCTATGCTGGCCCATCTAACGGCACTTATGACTAAATGGTCTTCCCTTCCTCTAGCTTGGCTGGGCAGAATAGCGGTCGTGAAGATGTCGATCCTTCCCAAAATCCTTTATCTTTTCAGAGTTCTCCCTATTTCTGTACCCACTCATTACCTGCGAGTTCTGCAGCGCCGTATTTCTTCCTATGTTTGGGGCAAAGTCCGCCCCCGTGTCCCCCGCAGTACTCTATACCGATCTAAACTGCATGGCGGTCTTGGTCTCCCTGAGATCAGCAAATACTACCAAGCGGCGCATATGGCACAACTACCAAAATATCACGCTACCTACGAAATCCCGCAGTGGGTCATTCTCGAATCCATCGAGTGCAACCCCTTTTCTATAGCAAACCTTCTTTGGTTGAGACGCATTGACCGCCGCACGATTGAGAATCCCATTACTATGCATTTTTTGTCCCTTTGGGACAAACTGAAATCTCGTTACCTGCTACAATCTCCCCATAACCCCCTCCTTTCCTATCTTCGTAATCCAGCCTTCCCCCCGGCCTGGTCCACACCGCACGTCTTTGCTCGATGGGCAACGGCTGGTCTCACCCAGACCCGTCATTTTGTACTCAGGAATCAATTTAAATCTTTTACCTCTCTATGTGAGTCCCATAACCTCCCCACCTCTGAATTATTTAGATATTTGCAGTTGAAACATTTCTTTGCTCCGTATACATTGGCTGCTAACCCAATTTCCTCTCTGTCTCCTTTTGAGCGAGCATGTCACCGAGACCCTCATAGACGAGGTCTCATATCCTATCTATACTCCCTTTTTACAACTCCATCCGTTTCTCCATTACCCTCATATACCGATAAATGGGAAGCTGATTTAGGCCAGCAAATCGACCCGTCAGATTGGGACCTCATTTGGAACAATACCAAGGAGTCCTTGCAAAATGTTGTGGCCCTGGAGACCAATTACAAAGTCCTGACCCGCTGGTATCTTGTCCCAACCAGAATTGCGAAATTTACCCCTGATTATCCCCCAGTTTGTTTCAGAGGCTGCGCAGACCTAGGAACATTTTTTCACATTTGGTGGGATTGCCCAATCGTCCGAACTTTTTGGGCGGAGGTATTCAGAACACTGTCTGCACTCAGCGCCGCAACCCTCCAACCAAGTCCTCTAGTCGCGCTTCTCAATCACCGGCCACCAGACATCACAAAGGCAAATTTTAAGCTTATTCTGCAAGTCACCACTGCGGCCAAACAGGTTATCGCTAAAGCATGGAAATCACCCTTACGGAGTACGACTGCAGTCATGACTAGGGTCACTCAGGCAATGATCCACGCAAAAATTGAAGCCACTATCCTGGATTCCATCCCCAAGTTTAAAAAGATTTGGAACCCATGGGTGGAGCATTTCCTCCCGCCCAACTTTGACGAGTCCCTTCTCAACCCATAATCTGTGTTTTTTTGCTTTTTGGGAACCGTCCTTTGTTGATACTGCGGTTATTTGGCTATTTTTTGTATCCCCTTCCTTGGTGCCGTACACCCTATCCCTCCCTTCCTCCTCCTTTCCTTCATGTTAGGCTCTATTTGATATTTGTTGTTTGCTCTTGTTAGTGCTGCCTGACTATTATAATTGGGAACCTTACCTGTTCATTTACTGTACACCTCTAATATCCCATTTGCTTACTTATAACTTATGTTGTTGTACTCTAAAACAATAAAATGTTTGAACAAGAAAAATAAGAGGAATTCCAGTCCGGCAAAAAGTGTCCCTGCAAAAAACTCTGCTATTTCTTTGACAGTTCCTTGACATTTACAGCGGTTGCAACATTGTATCTATTTGTTTCCGAATAAAAACATCTGTATCCTAAATGGATACAAATAGATACAATGTTGCAACCTCTGTAAATGTCAAGGAACTGTCAAAGAAATAGCAGAGCTCTCTGCAGGGACACTTTTTGCCGGTTGTAGACAGGATGAAAATCGGCCGATTTTTTTTACCATTGATGGTAACGTCGGCCGCTTGAACGACCGATTTTTCGTTTTTTAAAAGAAAAATCTGCCGTTTTTCTCCCCGTCTATGGCCTGCATAAGTCCCTCCGAGCCAGGAATACATTATATTGCCAAAAGTATTAGGCCAGCCCTCCTAATCATGTGATTCAGGTGTTCCAATCCCCTCCATGGTCACAGGTGTATACAATCATCCCCTAGACATGCAGACGGCCTCTACAAACATTGGTGAAAGAATGGGTCGCTCTCAGGAGCTCAGTGACTCCAAGCGTGGTCCCGTGATAGGTGGCCACCTGGGCAATAAGTCCATCCGTGACATTTCCTGGCTACTAAATATTCCACGTTCAACTGTTAGTGGGATTATAACAAAGTGGAAGCAACTGAGAACAACAGCAACTGAGCCACCAAGTGGTAGGCCACGTCACATGACAGGGCGGGGTCAGCGCATGCTGAAGCACACAGTGCGCAGAAGTCACCAACTGTCTGCAGAGTCAATAGCTAAAGACCTCCAAACTTGGTGTGGCCTTCAGATGAGCCCAACAACAGTGCGTAGAGAGCTTCATGGAATGGGTTTCCATGGCCGAGCAGCTGCATCCAAGCCTTACATCACCAAGTGCAATGCAAAGCGTCAGATGCCGTGGTGTAAAGCACACCGCCACTGGACTCTAGAGCAGGGAAGACATGTTCTCTGGAGTGACAAAACACGTTTCTCTGTCTGGCAATCCGATGGATGTGTCTGAGTTTGGCGGTTGCCAGGAGAACGGTACTTGCCTGACTGCATTGTGCCAAGTGTAAAGTTTGGTGGAGGGGAGATTATGGTGTGGGGTTGTTTTTCAGGGGTTGGGCTTGGCCCCCTAGTTCCGGAGAAGGGAACTCTTAAGGCGTCAGCATACCAAGACATTTTGGACAATTTCATGCTCCCAACTTTGTGGGAAGAGTTTGGGGATGGCCCCTTCCTGTTCCAACATGACTGGGCACCAGTGCACAAAGCAAGGTCCATAAAGACATGGAGGAGCCAGTTTGGGGTGGAGGAACCTGACTGGCCTGCAGAGTCCTGACCTCAACCCCATAGAACACATTTGGGATAAATTAAGAGTGGAGACTGCAAGCCAGGCCTCCTCCCCCGACATCAGTGCCTGACATCACAAATGTGCTTCTGGAAGAATGGTCCAACCTTCCCATAGACACCCTCCTAAACCTTGTGGACGGCCTTCCCAGAAGAGTTGAAGCTGTTATAGCTGCAAAGGGCGGGGCCAACTCAATATTGAACCCTACGGACTAAGACTGGGGTGCCATTAAAGGTCATGTGTGTGGAAAGGCCAGCCGACCAATACTTTTGGCAATATAGTGTATATCCATGTTGGCTTCAGGTACCCTTTAGTAGAATAACGGACGGAATATACATCTCTATGCACTGACAGCGGCATAAGTTTTTTTTCTATTTTATTGTATTTATTTTTTCAGTAAGCTTCATCTCACAGCAGCCATAGATCAGATGGGGCGCAGCATATGGTAAATATGAACTATTTGCATTGCAGAGGCTTGGCATATGCTGTTCATATTTATAGTGTGCGGCAGTCAGCACAGAAGAAGATGTGTCCTCATTAAGCCATCAGCAGATCCTGATCTGATTGCTAGCAGATCTTTGCTACAAATCAAACTGCATCCCATAGGGTGCTGGGGAACTACAGATCCAGGAATTCAATCCCTGCCAGAGAAAGTAGCACACTGTGAGGGACCGCCCGACGGTACCACTAGCACTCCACCGATCAGGCGTCCCCAGAGCACGGAATCTAAGCCCCAGAGTACTTGTTCACCAGGGCCCCTGATGGTGGGGATGGACTTGGAGTACCTTGAGACCAGGTCGTGGCTACTGAGTATACCTGTCAGTGGTAGGGGTAATCGCCAGGGGCTCCCACGGGGAAGAGCCTGATATGAGGAGGTCGGGTGACCCCGTTGGGATGGATGGCTGAGCAGATGCGAGGTCAGACAAGCCGGGTCGGTAACGGTGGGGACAGTGCGGTACAAAGCAGCGGGCAGAGATTAGTCGGGTCACACGCCAGGTCAGCAACAGAAGGTCAGATCTAATAAGGGGCATCCAGGAGAGAGGTCATGCAAACAAAGGGTCAGTAGGAGAATACAGCAAGGTCAGGTACAATCCGGGTCAGCAACTTACAGAGCACAGGTTCGCAGGTTCAGGGATACACGAGAGTCCAGAAGGCACTGAATAACAGGACCTAGTGCCCGCGTCCCTGCACAGGGCGGCGCACTGCGCCTGCTCCGGGACCAGCCCCGCGGGGATCCCTGACATACACACTGCTCAGATATCAGTGGTGACATGTACCTCAAAGATATGTACTCCTGGCTTTGCAAAGAGGACTAGTTGTTACATTCCTGAGGTGTACACAGGGACTAATACAATGGCCACACTTTGGTGCAATTTTTTCCCAATCTGTATTCACCCCTATAGCCACAGGGCCAAATATGACTACTACTATAGAGCAGGCATGTTCCGCTCTATACTCCCCTATAGACACAGGGTGCAATATGACGACTACTATAGGACAGCCCAGTCCTGCTCTATACTTCCCTCTATATTCACAGGACCTACAAAGGATGACTACAATGGTGCAGGCTAGTCCCCCCCTCTTTATCCACAGGGTCTACTATAACAACCATCATGGCTGCTGATAAGGGGGAGCTCCAGCCCTTCTGTATGGGACCTGGGCCCCATCAGTTCAGCAGGGGGGCCCAGGTAGCGTCATGGTGCAGGCAGTTTCCCCTCCCTGCAGCACACCAATCTTCTCTTCTTCTTCCTCCTGTCAAATGTCAGCTGCTGCGGGGGGAGCCACAGGAAGATTGGTTTCAGGGATTGCCCCCATACCCTTGCTCTAATCAGGGGCGGACTGACCATTTGGAAACTCTGGCACTGCCTGAGGGCCCGGGGTCAGTAGGGAGCCCCATGAGATGCCCCTGGTACCTTTTTCATAGGCTTGAGTTTGGGCAAGAACACAGGGGCCCCATGATCCCCTATTGCCCGGGAGCCCCATGAGTTGTCAGTCCGCCCCTGGCTGTAATCACCCCTTCTCCTTTTCAGGATCCCCCTTCATCCACAGGTTTGATCCCCCTGTGCCCCCCCCCCCCCCCTTGTTTACCATGCTTCAGTTTGTGAATGAACGGGGAGCTTCTGTATAAAATGCTTCCTGTTTATTCATTCTGTAGCAGGTGAGGATACGGAGAAAGGATTGGGGAGTTGTGTCCTCAGTCACTTCGGATATCTCAAAACTGGAACATCAAGGGTCTGTTTAAACCCCTGATATTTCACCTAAGCTCCCCCACCCAAGGCTATTAAAACATTTAAAAAATAATCTGTACCCATGGGGCCACAGTTTAACCCTCTCTATTTTGCTTTCAATACCCTTAGGACCAAATAAGATGACTAAAATAGAGTTCATCCTCCCTGTATACTCCACTCTGGCTGTGTATTAGGATGAGGTTCCTTGTAGGCAAGTCAGATATGATTTATTTTTGGAGCTGTGGAGGATATTCATATCC